>NC_061120.1:33691138-33710618 GCF_002878395.1 Capsicum annuum | reverse complement strand
TCTTAGATACAATATTGGCGCAATATTATAAAAGATTTTGAGGATCTGAATTCTACATTTATTTAAAAATATTAACATAGAAATATTTATCAAGTGACATTAAGGGACACATCTTAGTAAGCATAAAATTTATTTGATTTGCAGTCTAGACACTTGAAGATGTCACACATGAAGTATTGAATATTATTACTTGACAAAATTTATATGAAAACTCTTAAGGATTCATATAAAAGTTTCTGGGAAACTTATCTATAATTCTTATATCCCATAAATTTATAACTTGAAAATTATTAGAATTCTTGGAGAGTTTCAAAAGTAATAGATTATTTGATAGAATGAGAAATATACTGAATTAGATAGGTTATATATATATATATATATATATATATATATATATATATATATGTATTAGTGCAATTGGTGTACTAATGTATCTTGTAAATATTAAAAAAGACCCGATATATCCTTTCAATTAATTTGTTAGCAAGGTATAGTTCTACTTTTACTAGGAGACATCGAAATGGGATCAAACATATGAACTTATTTTATTCTAAAGATTGTAGTCTTGATTTTATTTATTATGCTGATGATAAGTACTTATCTGACCCGTATAAAGATTGATCTAAAATAAGCTATGTGTTCATATGTGGGGGTATGACACAACCCAAACCAAGGCCTAGTCATATTGGGTGCCTCAACCCCAATCGAGACCGGAGACCACCCCTAATGACAAATCATAACTTCTCTGCACCCTATGTCAGATAATTTTTTATCATCTAATAAGATAGAACAATGATAACTCAAAGACATTAATAAATTCCATAACCATAGCAAACCAAACATCCAACCAAATATTCAACCGGTGTCAACCCTTATGCCAATACCAATACCAAGGCTGACACCAATACCAACACTACCCATGCCCATAGTAGTCACACAAAGCCTCTAACCAAAAATAAGAAACATCTGGTAGGTACATACCTCCGACCATAGCCAAAACTACAATCCAATAAATAAAAATAAAGTAAAGAAGTCCATAGAATGAAATAGAGTCTTTCGGAGTATGGAAGATAACCACTTCAATCTTACTCTAACCTGACCCCAAATCCAAGTAACTACGTAGGATTAGTATGGCCAGTTCTTGCAATGCGTGGGGATACGATGCCCGAAGATGGTTAGCGTGATAAATGCTAGCATGTACTCAGGAATAAGGATTAAATAATGCCATCATTCTAAACTAAAGTAAATAACCATATGCAATCATATACATATATACCATGCCAGGAAAGGGAATCAAGTTCAAATGCCTTTAAAATTATAACCTGGTTTGTGTAGCTTGATCGTCCTAAAACCACCTATGGGCTATATGGGTCCAGTGTTATCCCCTGAATGTGCCTCAGTGCAGGTAGCCGCATGAACCAGAGATATCATAGGGATCGGGAATTTTCGTGTACCCTTCGCCCTCCATGATACATATATACATGCCAAACCAAACCAATTTAAGTTCCATTGCCATCTTATACAATGCAAGGATTTCAATAAAAGTCAAACTATGTGACAAAATCATTCTCATTGACATTTTATCAAACATGTTGAGGGTAAATACTTTCCAAAACCAAAACCAAAACCAAGCACGCAACCACATATTCAAACTACCATTATAACATAAAAACCGTACGAAAAATATAGGAAAACATTATCCAACCAAGAACAACCAAAACCCCCAACATGTATTTCAAAACCAAATTAATACCACAATATTACATGAAAACCATACATTAAAACATGGTTTTAGTTGAACTATTAATGAGGAGTAACATGCCTTAGATACTAAGGAAGTTGGAGAGAAACTACCCTTGGAAGCATCAATTGACCATCTTGAAGAAACCCTAGTCTTTTCTTGAACTAAGAGTTTTGAGAGAGATTTTAGAGTATTTGATTTGGGAATAGTAGGTTTATGAAGTCCCAATAGTGTTTTAAGTCGTGGGGTCAAAAGAAGTTAAGAGGAGAAGTATCCAGAATACCCCCAACTTAAATTGTAAAAATTCCCGCAAGTAGGTACGGTTAGACCTCTCCACTCGTACCCATATGATACGAGTGGTACCATCCAGTCATACCCAGAACAGAAGGTTGGACATCCACACAATGTGGACCATACGACTTTTTTTTCCCTAGTCGTACCCGTACCATATGACTAGTACCTTTAAGTCGTATCCAAGAAAGAAACAAAAGGGGTTGGACACTAGACAATGTATGATTAGAATTTACCTCTCATTATTTTAACATACAAATCATCACTATCAAGTTGTAACCACAACAAAAACTTGACTACCACACACTAGACACCTTATGAGATAGGTTACCTGACCTGTACCCTCACTATATGACTAGCATGGTGAGTCGTATGATCAATAGAAGGCTTAAAACTCAAAAAATTTCCAAGGAACAGAACCTACAGTGTTTAAATTCTCCCTCACTTGGATCATTCATCCTCGAATGATGAAACAAGGTAGTATAAGCACGATTTACACCCTAACACCTCTACTCTGACCTTTAACTAAGTTAGAAAACAAAGTTTTAAGGAAATCAATCTTTCCTTTAACTAAGTTAGAAAACAAAAGTCTGATGACGAACATATACCTTCTGCATAAATTTTCAAAGCAGAAAACAAGAACAGATACTTGAACTTTATGTTCTCTTCAGCTTCCAAAGTAGCCTCTTTAACCTTGTGGTTCCTCAATAGAATCTTTATCGAGGCCACATCCTTGGTCTGCAACCAATGAACCTTTCAATCCAAGATCTCAATCAGGACATCCTCATAAGACAAAGAATCAGAAATACCAATATCCTTGATAGGAACGATTTGAGATGGATCACCCATACACTTTCTCAACATAGAAATATGAAACACCAGGTGAATGAAGCTTAAACTAGAAGGCAACTCCAACTCATAAGTAACATTATCAACCCTCATCAAAACCAAGTACGGACTAACATACCGAGGACTAAGCTTTCCCTTATTCCCAAATTGCATCACTCTTTTCATGGGAGATACTTTTAAGAACACCCTATCCCTAACCTCAAACCCTAACTCTCTTTACCTCACATCTACATAGGACTTTTGATCACATTAGGAAGCCTTAAGTTTATCCTAAATTAACTTCACCTTCTCTATGTCTTGGTGAACCAAATTTAGGCCAAACATCTTTGCCTCACCATCCTCAAGCCACCCAATAGGAGATCTACACCTCATACCATATAAGGCTTCAAATAGAGCCATCCTAATTCTAGAGTGGTAGCTATTATTTTAAGTAAACTTTATAAGAGGTAAATGCTCAACCCAACTACCACCACAGTCAATCACATAAGCAATCCTCCAATGTCTGAATAGTCCTTTCTACTTGCCCATCCTACTGTGGGTGAAAACTAGTGCTAAGACTCACCCTGGTCCCAAAACCTTTCTAAAATAACCACCAAAAGTGAGACGGAAACTATGTACCATGATCAGAGATGGTAGAAACCTGTACCCATTCAACTTCACAATCTCATGAAGATACAATTTTGCATAATCCTCAGCCGAGAAGTTAGTCCTTACTGGAAAACAGTGAGTAGACTTTGTCATCCTATCTATGGTGACCCAAACTAAATTACATTAATTCCGAAACTGAGGAAGTGTGGTAACAAAATCCATGTTGATCACTTCCCACTTTCACTCTGGCAACTCAATTTCTTATTACAAAACCTCTGGGCCTCATGTGATGAACCATCACTTGCTGGCACACCATACACTTGGCTACAAAACTAGCCACATGCCCCTTTAAATTATTTCACCAATACATCTCTTTGAGGCCATGATACATTTTCATCGATCTAGGATGAACAACATAGTGTGACTCGTGTGACTCAGTCAAGATCCTTTCTCGCAAACCATCGATATCGGGGACACGCAATCTCCCTTGGTACCATATAGTACCATCACCACTATTCTAAAAGGTTATCACCTTCTACCCACCACATCACCCTTGATCCTCGTCAACAAAGGATCTAACACTTATTTTTCTTTAATTTCAGCACCAAGAGATGACTGCGCCACTTTTTAAACTAATATGCCACCATTTTAAAATTCCAAGAGAAGAACTCCAAGGTTAGCCAAATGGTGAATGTCCTTCATTGTAATACTCCATACTTTTTCCTAGCTCAATTTAGCACCTAGAATGTCAAGGGTTAGATTAAAAAATAAATAACCTTTGATACATATAGAATTTTCCAGTTCTAGACCCTCAAGTGTGTAGAAAATTGAATTAGATTTCTAACGATATCAATTTCGCGTCAATCCGATACTCCGTTGGAAAGTTATGAAACTTTTAGTGAAGACATCGTCTTAAATTGAGAAGCATCGCATCATGGTGACATGCAAAATGACAATTGTCAATTTTCAGTGGACCTCCGTAATTGGCCCGCATTGTGTTGATGTCTTATTTGCCAATTGTCAATTTTCAGTAGATCATCGCGATGGTGGCGCATCGCGGTGATGGCCCAAATGGCATTTCAGTGGCTTACTGCGATAGTTCCGCATCGCGTTGATTTTACAGATCCCATTTGTCTATTTTCAGTGAGCCATCACGATAGTGGCGCATCACGGTGGTATGCCAAATCAAGAATTTTCTTTCTTTTCCAATTCCAATTAAAATTTTAAAAGGGTAGTTTGGTCTTTTCCCAAGCCTCATATCGTGTAAAACACAAGATTAAGCTTATTCTAAGCATTTTATACCCATTATTCATCAATTCTCTCTAAAAAAAAACCCTAGAGCTCAAAAACTTACTCCCAAAGAAATCAAATTCCCTCCATTCTTCTTCCAAGATAACTCAAGATTAAGGATTCCCAATTCAAGAACTTCAAGAATTCATCTTCAAAAGCACAATAGAAATATAAAATCTAGTGTTCTCATCAATTTCATTAATTAAGTTATGTGGGGTTTATGAATAAGGATAATTCTTTCATCCTTGTGCCCAAAAATAGTTTTTAATTACAAATTTACATGAGTTTCAAATTAGGGTTCATACCTATTATTGTTATTTGCAAGTTTATAAAATTTCAAGTGATTTAGAAGTTGAATTGCATGTCTATTCTCTTAATTTCTTATGTATTACAGTAAATTCCAGATTTTGAGTTTAATTATCAATATTTAGATTATCAATCATGAACATTATGATGTTTTAACATGAATTTAATTCATGGGTCATTAAGCCCTAATTGGATATTGCTATTTCAAGTTTGATTTTTCTATAAGCACCTTATGACTAGATTATTTTTAGATTTTTAACAAAGATTTGATCTTTTGATCTCAGCTTAGATATGAAATCTACTTTACAGTTTCAAATTACAATTTAACTTAGCAATCATATAGTTAGTTTTCGCAATAAATCATTATACTAGATTTTAAAGTGGATTTCCAATAGAATGAGCATACAAATTAAAGAGCGTAGTATTTAGCACCGAGTTGGGTATTTTCTCATGCCCCAGAACTACGAGCCAACGTAGGTTCAGATTATTAGATTATTTCCATTTCTATATGGATGACAGATACAGATGTGATCACTTAGATTAGGTTATACTCCTTGGCAAGAGTATGACACCTCTCCCCAATGTGAGGTTTTCCCATAAGGGAACTAGACATTGGACTCTATGATAGCTCACATGATTTATGTCGGTTAGAAGAACTTCCCTACAGAAAGAGTAATCCTAATAGAATAATTATAACAGAACAGTTTTTAGAAACTAAGTGTAATGGCTCACAAATTTACTCAGATTTTGTTTTATAGAAAGACATTAGCTACAGACTTCCGCTTTCATATTTTAGATATAATAGTGAGTCCTTTCTACACTTAGACAACATAATTTACAGACAAAACACTAGTATAGTTTTTAGAACTAAATGTTATGACTCACTAGATTTATAAAGTATGATTTGCTACTCATGATTATGATTCACAGCTTTCAAATATTTCAATTTATGTGAGTCATCTACATTTAGAATTCATTATTTTACAAATTATGATAATATTGAGACATTGCTTTACTTATGCATTCACCCCAATATACTCAATACATTCTCAAAGTACTGATTTACATATATGTCTATGTGCTACATTGTCTCATAATGTAGGTTCAGGTGCTCAGTTCCAGCAGTGCAAATAATTTCGAGCATCTCCATCTACATCCCGATAGTTGGTGAGTCCTCATAGTTCAGGGACTTAGTCTTCCAGTTTTTCAGCTTATTAGATTAGATGATTCAATATTTTCATACAGTTCGAGTCAGCTGGGGGATTGTCCCAGTGGCTCTCTAGTTATTAATAGTAGAGGCTAGTCAGACTACTAGTTATGATTCAGATTATTCAATATTGATTATTCAGACTATTGAGTCTAGTATTTTTAGAGATTATATTTAGATATTCTTATTTAGCTCAGACAGATTTACACATTCTAGTTTTGATGTTATATTTGTATTTTCTCTATTATGAGATTTAGACTTAGTAGAAGGTAGACAGGGTTAGCTTAAGGCTACTCGTAGTCTTAAGCATTGTGTGACGTCTTGGGACCCATTTTTGGGGCGTTACATTCACCAACTCCCGCTTTTCTTTATCTGCATAAGCTAGAATCCCCATAGATAAACTACTAAGAGCATCAACTACCACATTAGCTTTACTTGGATGGTAGTGAAGACTCATGTCATAATTCTTGAGCAGCTCAAGCCATCTTTTTTGTCTAAGGTTAAGCTCTTTCTGAATAAACACAGATTGAATAAACACAGATTGCGGGATCTTATGATCACAAAACATATCCACATGTACTCCATACAAATAATGACCCCATATTTTTAACGCGAACACCGCAACTAACAATTTCAAGTCATGAGTAGGATAATTCCTCTTATGCATCTTCAATTGTCTAGAGTATGGGTGTCAAATGGGAGAGTTGGGTTGAGATTGAAAATATTAAATGGGTTGAATTGAATATAGGGTTGGGTCATGACCCACCCAAATTTACTTTAGGTTGAAATGGGTTGGGTTGATATGGGTAAAAATCGAATTAGGTCTTGACCCGTCCAATTTGACCCCCTTAGTCTAAAAAATATTAACATATTGATATTTACCCCTTATAAATCCAACTCAAGAAAATAAATTTGGATGGGGTTGGAAAGTTGGGTGGATGGATAAAGAGTAGGGGTAGGAGTAGAGGTGGGGGTAGGGTAAGAATATTATTTTAAAATAAGAATTTATTTTTTGGAGAAGGGTGTGGTGTAGGGGCTCGGGGGTTAGGATAGGGTTGAGATAAGAATTTTTTTAAAACAGAAATTATTTTTTTCAAAAAAATAACTATTTGGAAAAAGGGTATGTCATGACGGTTGGGGGGGAGGGTAGGGGCGATGGGGGGATAAGAATTTCTTTTGAAAAAATTATATTTAAAAAAAATACTTTTTAAAAAAAATTAGGAACGGTGTGAGGGTAGGGGTGTGGGGGTAGGAAAGGGTGGGGTTGAGGTAAAAGTTTTTTTCTAAAAAAAAAAAACTTAACTTTTTTAAAAAGCTATATATTTTGGGGGGATGGGATATTGTCATATAGGGGGTGTAGGGGAAGGGGGAGATGGAGGTTGGGGTAAATTTTTTTTATAAAAAAGATATTTATTTATTTTTTTAAAATATTTCTTAAAAAGATATCTTTTTTTGGGAAGGGTAAGGGATGCGGTGAAGCGGGGGGGGATAGGATTTTGATCGTGAGGTAAGAAGAGATTTTTAATTTTTTTAAAAAAGTTAAAAGAATAAATTTTTGGGGGGGGGGGGGGGGGGGGGGGTTTGGGGTAGGGGGGGGGGGGGGAATAGGGTGGGGGGGGGGAAAAAAAAATTTATAAAAGCTTTTTAAGAAATAAAAATAATATATTTAATGGAGGTGGGGTGGGGATGGGTTAAGTTGGGGGTATAGTAGAGTTGGGGTGAGGTGAGGTGGGTCATTTTGAGAATGGGTGGACGCATTGCCACTTGTTTTTCCTAATTTCATTAGGAAAATTATTTTTTTATTAAATGGGTTGAGGTGGAGATTGAATTGGGCTTATTGAAATCCAATTTAAAAATGAGTTGAGACTTAATGGATTGAGATTTTACCCAAAAGTAAATTATCTTGAACCCAGCTCATTAACTATTGGGCAGGTTGGGCAGGTCAGCTTAATTTGGGTTTATTTTGACACCTCTAGTCTGGAGGCATAAGTTATCGCCTTATCGTGCTGCATCAAAATGCAACCAAGCCCTACATGGGATGCATCACAATAGACCACAAACCCATCCGTGCCTTCAGGTAAAGTCAAAATCAGAGCCGAAGTTAGCTTATCCTTCAGCTTTTCGAAACTACCCTCAGAAGCATCAAACCACAAGAACTTTACCTTCTTTTGAGTCAATTTAGTCAACAGGGCAGCTATAGAGGAAAACTCTCCACAAACCTCCTGTATTAGCCTGCTAAACCTAAGAAGCTCCAAATATCGATTGTAGTTGTGAGTCTAGGCCACTTCCTAACCACTGAAGCCTTCTGTGGATTCACTATGATCCCCTCACTTGAAATGATATGAACCAAAAAAGTGACAGCATTCTACCAAAATTCACATTTCGAAAACTTTGCATACATCTGCAGCTCCTTTAAGGTCTGCAATACAACATGGAGGTGATCGACATGATCCTTCTCACTCTTAGAGTACATCAGGATAGTCTATAAACACAATGACGAATAAGTCTAGAAACTAACAGATGACCCTATTCATCAAATCCATAAATACCGTCGGGGCATTGGACAACCCAAAAGACATAACCAGAAACTCAAAATTCCCATACTGAGTACCGAAAGAAGTCTTAGGGATATCCACCTCCCTAATCTTAAACTGATGATACCCGAATCGAAGATCAATCTTGGAGAAAAACTTAGCACCATGCAATTGATCAAACAAGTCATCTATCCTTGAAAGAGGGTACTTATTCTTTACCTTCACCTTATTCAATTACCGGTAATTCATGCACATCCGAAGGGAACCATTTTTCCACTCAATAACTAGCTCATTAGGAAAATTAAAGACAACCTTACGGGTTCGACAGTCTAGAGAAACATAACATGAGTACAACTAATCCATCCCCAATATGACATCAAAGTCCACCTTATCTAGTTCAAACAGATCCACCATAGTTTCTTTACAACCAACAGATACCACACCCCCTCTATAGACTCTTCAAGTAATCACAGAGTCACCTACCAGGGTAGAAATAAGAAAAGGGTCTGAAACACACTCAGGACCAAAACCAAAATACACAACCATAAATAGGGTCCCATAAAAGAGAGTGGACCTCGAATCAAGTAAACAGTACATATCACGAGAAAAGAGTTTCAACATACTAGTCACGTCATCAGTCAATGTCTCGAACTCCTGGCGTGTAGTGAGAGAATAGATGATTCTGACTAGTGCTGGATCCAGATGGTGCACCCTTTGGTGCCATAGCTAAAGAAGAGGCAACAGGAACCTTGTTTGCCCCAGAGAAAACCTTACCAACAGGATAGTTTCTAAGAATATGCCCTAGCTGACCTTAGTTGAAGCACCTGTCCCTTCTTTCATCATAGAAATCCCAATGAAAACGACCATAGAATCTATAAGGAGGGTATGATAGAGCTGACTGAGCCTCACTAGCCTAATATTGGGCACCTTGTGCCCTAAAATTATCGCCACCATGCAAGCGTTTGTCACCCAATAGCTTTGGGTAGGGAGCACTAGCAGTCGAGTAAGACCCAGAATTGCCCCATATCTTTTTGGGCCACTTACCACTATCCCCGCCACTCTGTTGTTGTCCACTACCTTGCTCGGAGAATTTGAACTTCTCTTCCTGCCTCTCCCCTAAATTAGCCTTCTTCTTCTTCTTTTCCTCTACCTGCTGCATATATACCACCAACATGGATATCCATGTCCTTGTTTAATAAGGCAGCCTTACTCTCTAAGATCAAGTCTTGGGATAAACCAGAAGTGAACTTCTTCATTCTATCCCTCATGCTAGAAACCAAATCTGAAGCATACCGTGCTAACTAGTGAAACTTTAAGGTATATTCCTTGACTGACATCTTACCTTGCTTCAGATTAACAAACTCTCCCGTCTTCGCTTCCTTCAACTCCTGAGGAAAAAAGTGGTCCAGAAAAACATTAGAAAAATCCTCTCATAGAGATAACTCAACATCATCACCCCTTGCCTGATCCCATTCCTTATACCACTGGTGTGCCCCTTCCTTTAGCTGATAGGCGACAAGCTCTACGCTCTCCACATTAGTGGCATCCATAACATGAAAGATCTTTTCCATCTCATCCAAAAAACCTTAAGGATCCTTCTCAACCTTAAAACTAGTAAAGGTCAAAGAATTAAGACTCATGAATTGGCCAACCCTTGTGGCCTCAGAATATGGAGTAACAGAAGAACCTCGCTCAGACTAAGTAGCTACTAATTGTGCCAATATATGAATAGACTGACAAAACTTAGCATTTGTCACTTCATCCTGAGGAGCCCGGAAAGAACTAAAGAGAACTGGTGGAACTCTAAGACAATCAAGAAATGGACCCCTAGATTGGGTATGAATCTTATGAGTGGAGCGTGTCCTATCAACATTGTCCCCAGTTGAGACATAGGAATTTTCATGAGATTCAGATCATTGAGGCATCATCTGAACAACGAATAAATGGGAATTAGAGAAGATTTCAGGACTTAGACTCTACAGCTTGAAAATAGAACACAAGAAAGAGAAATATTCCTAAATACCTTGTAGCCTCACCCTTATGAGTGTGGAACACTACACACCCTTAAAAGAGACTCTATTTGATATGGCTTTGTGGACTCCTAATTGACCATGAACCTAGGGCTCTGATACCAATCTAACATGACCCGAATCGGGGCCTAGTCGTGTCGGGTGCCTCAAGCCTAATCGGGACTGAAGACCACCCCCAATGCCCAACCATAATCACCCTGCACCCTATGTCGGATGAATTTTGAACATATAACAAGATAGAATAATGATAAATCAAAAATATTAATAAAATCCATAACCATAACCAACCAAAAATCCAACCAAATATCTAATTGGTGTCAACCCCAATGCCAATACCAATACCAAGGCTGACACCAATACCGACACCACTCATGCCTATAGTAGTCACACAAAGCCTCTAACTAAAAACAAAAAATATTCGATCGGGACATGCCTCCGACCATAGCCAAAAACAAAGTCCAAGAAACAAAAACAAAGTAATGAAGTCTATAGCATGAAATGGAGTCTTCCAATTATAGAAGCTCGCCAATTTAGTCTGACTCTAAGTTGTCCCTGAATCCAAGTCACTGAGCAAGAGAAGTTGTATGACCAATTCCTGTATCGCGTGGGGATACAACGCCCGAAGATGGTTAGCATGGTAAATGCTAGCATGTACTCAGGAATAAGGATAAAATAATGCCAGTATTCAAAACCAAAGTAAATAACCATATGCAATCACATACACATTTAGATATATACCATGCCGGGAACGTAAATCGGGTTTAGCATGTCCTTAAAACTTTAACCTAGATTGTGTAGCTTGACCATCCTAAAACCACCCATGGGTTATATGGTCCTAGTGTTACCTCTTAAATAGGCCCCAAAGCGTGTAGCCGCACGAACCTAAGATATCATAGGGGTCGGGGATTCTCGTGTACCCTTCGTCCTCCATGATACATGTATACAAGTATAAACTTAGGGGATTGTCGTATACCCCACAAGTATATGGTCACCATGACCAACCCTCATGTCGAAAACATGAGTTTCCAGTGTTCGTCCATCAGACTCACACCTTCATGGTTAGCTATCACAACTCGCCATTATTGCCCAATTAAAACCTTTAGCACTTAATCAAACCACCAATTTCAGAAGTTAATTACCAAGACATTATGAAGTGGTATCGTCATGCCGAGCCAACACTTAGGGAATTCCCATGTAACCTACAAGATTTCAAATTAAACCAAAGACATGGCTGCCTTTCCATTACCATATTATACAGTGCAAAGATTTCAATAAAAGTTAAACTATGTGACAAAATCATTTTCATTGGCGTTTTATCAAACATGTTGAGGGCAAATAGTTTCCAAAACCAAAACCAAAACCGAGCATCAATTGACCATTCCCATGCAACCACATATTCAAACCACCATTATAACATGAAAACCATAAAAAAGAATGGGAAATCATTATCCGAACAAGAATAACCAAACCCCCCAACATATATTTCAAAACCAAATCAATAACACAATATAACCACGAAAACCATTCATTAAAACATAATTTTAGTTGGACTAAAAATAATGGAGGAGTAACATGCCTTAGATAACAAGGAAGATGAAGAGAAACCACCCTTGGATGCCTTAATTGACCACCTTGAAGAAACTCTAGACTTTTCTTAAAATAAGAGTTTTGAGAGAGATTTTAGAGCGTTTGATTTGGGAATAGTAGGTTAATGAAGTCCTAAGAGTGTTTTAAGTCGTGGGGTTAAAAGAAGTTAAAAGGAAAAATGTCCAAAATACCCCTAACTTAAACTGTAAAAATTCCCACAGATGGGTACGGTTGGACCCCTCTACTCGTACCCACATCATACGAGTGGTACCATCCAGTCGTACCCAGAAAAAAAGGTTGGATATCCACACATTGTCCACCATACGAATCCCCTTGCTCCACTCGTATCTATACCATATGGCTAGTACTTTTAAGTAGTATCCAAGACAGAATCAAAAGGGGTTGGATATTGGACAACGTACGATTAGACTTTATCTCTCGTTACTTTAAAATATGACTCATCACCATAAAGTCGTAACCACAATAGAAACTTGACCACCACACACTGGACATCTTACGAGATTGGTCACTAACCCGTATACTCACTATACCACTAGTATGGTAGTTGTATGATCAACAGAAGGATCAAAACTCAAAAAATTTCCAAGGACCATAACCCGACGTGATTGAGGGACTGCCATATCTTGGAGATATACAAAGTAGTCTATCGTAGACATTTCATCAAACCATGATGAAATAGTAGCTATTTATGAAGCAAGCCAAGAATGTGTGTGGTTAAGGTCCACGATACAACTCATTTGCAAAAAATATGGTTTGAAATGTAACAAAGTACTCATACTTTTTATAAGGATAATTTAGTATTTTCAACATGACTTAAGGGGGGACTCAAGGAGATAGAACGAAGCACATTTCGCCAAAATTTTTCTATACACATGAGCTACAAAAGAATGAAAATATTAACGTGCAACAGATTCGTTCAAGTGACAATGTGACTGATTTATTCACCAAGTCTCCTCCAATTTCAACTTTCAAGAAGATAGGGCACAAAATCGAGATGCAAAGGTTCAAGGATGTTCTCATTAGGGGGAGTCAATATGCGTTGTACTCTTTTTCCCTTATGAGGTTTTGTCCTATTGATTTTCCTTGTAAGGTTTTTAATGAGGCAATATATATGTGTATTGTTAAGAGATGTGTACTGTTTTTCCTTTACTAGATTTTTTTTCCACTGAATTTTTGTAGTAAGTATTTAAAGAGGAACATTATCTATCAATTAGATATTCAAGGGGGGCGTTATAAATATATTACCATATCTAGTGAATGTCTACTTTACCGTATATAGTGAATGTCTACTTTACCACATATAGAGAATGTCTACTTTACCATATATAGTGAATGTCTATTTATGGAAAAGTTAGAAACCCCAAGATTAATTTTCCACTATAAATAAAAGGGGGGTTTCCTTCATTGTAATTTACCCATCAAGAAACCTCTCAAGAGAAATAATAATCAATCTCTCTTCTCTCTGTTTTCTTCTTGTTTTTACTTTATATTTCATAATAAAAAGGATATATTTATGCCTACTATGTATATGTACAATGAAATTTACAAATTAGGCAAGTTTTACTGGTTATGTGGCAATATATTAGGAATTTTAATTTTAATTTTTAATTACCCCATTATATATATTCGGGTATTGCATAGGTTTGTAGTAAAATAAATACAATATTTTAAATATACCATAATTAATAGAAAATTATTTTTATTAAAACCTCTATAATATAATAATAATATTTTAGCATATCCAGATTCACTATCTCCATTTAAAATATTAATAAGTTATAAAACTACTTGTAAAGTAATCTAGATGTATTATAACTAAAGAATTATATCAACATCAAAAATGCTTTGAAAGGGTAATAAATAATTATATTTATACCAAATTCCAATATTAGATTAAATATTTCACAATATATTTGATATTACTAAAATTCTCTAATGAATCGCCCAAAAATCGAACTATCAGTCTCGGCAAGTCATAAATAACTTGGGGCAATTATAGAACAGCTCTAGACACCAAAAATGTATGAAATAAGAAAAATGACTATGAGATTCATTACATTACACCATACAAGATAGATTTCATGTCGTTTAAAAGATAATTTAACTTTTGCATCTTGTCGAATTTATTGAGATCAACATTATCGTCAAGGGAATCGACAACTACCAACAAGAACCTCAGGTGATGAACAACATCAGCAAGAGGCTTATGCTTAGCCTGGTTTGAAAATAGACTTAATACCGGTAGAACACATTGTGTTAGTAAACAACTTCTTCAAATTGCTTGAAGATAGTTTTTTTGTGATATGAGTAGCGAAAACTGGCATTGTAATTTACCATTATACATCAGAGCTATATATTTGAACATAGGCAACAACAAAAATCCACTTTTTTGCAAGTTGTTTATAATTGGCACCCTCCTTTTCGATTATTATATCGAAACACACCTCGATGCCAAGTTGACCAAATATCTATATCCATCATAACAGGGCATGCAGGACAACTCAACATTAATATGTGTTTTAATACACAACCAGTTGTAGTTTAATTATAAAATCAATTTATGTCGGTGAACTAAAAAAAAATGGACAGTTGATGTACAAATCTAGTGAAAGCAATAATTTAGGTGTGTTTTTACCAATCTCTTAATATTAAATTATGTAAAAGTTTTTGTAAGTTAAAAAATCTTATTATATTATTCTTAGATAATTATTTAGAATTTTCATTTATTTTCAAATAAATGCACGCATCAAATATCCTCTCCTTTTTATTTTACTGAAAATTTTTTAGATTGAAGTCTTTAATGATCCAAATTAAATTTCACCTTATGTCGGATCAATTTGTTATTATTATTTTTCTCAATTGAACTTATATTTCTAGCCTGTTTTTTAACAAATGCTTTTTAAAATACAAGAGAAAAGGCACAAATAACTCCTAAACAATTTTTAAAGTTTCAGAGACATACATTTTTTTTTCAGGAGTCCTATTACCCACCAGACTCTTTTGATATGTATTTATTTATCCCTTAATATTGATGTTGAAGAGAGTGCACCTCACGCTCACAAAGAAAGTGAGAAGCCAAAAAGTTACTTTTTCTATTAATTAAAAATACTAGAATAGTGTATGTGTTTTGCACGTGTGTTTTACGTCAATTAATAAAATTATATATAAAAATAAAATTATTACGTAGAGGGTAGTAGTTAACGCTAAAATGATTGTTATATCTATTTAAATATGATAAATAACTATTGTATGTTCTATATATTATTGTTTGTCGTGTCTCACCTAATCTTTTTATTTGTACATATAATTTATTGATTTATATCATGATAAAAACTTTATTTTAATATACTGTCATTATATAAACAATAATTAATTTACATTACCAACTCATGCACGATCATTCTTCAAAATTACACAATATTCATGTAGATTTTATTAAAACATATTTCTTATAATATATAACAACGTTGTTTTAGATATAGATTTACAAATTAATATCTAATAAAAGTTTGTTTGTAATATCTTTTATGAGTAGTTTATTTATTGTCTTTCTAACTTCAATACACGCAGCATAATTTTCAAAACATAATAATAAATATCCTATCTTTACATAAAAAATTCTCAAAATTCAACCGAACATCAATCAAAAATCTATATTAAATTAAAAAATAGAAAAAAATTGAATAGAAATTACAATAAAACAATACGATAATCAAAATTTCAGAACAATGTGATTAAACCTAACCTGTAGTTACTCCTAATAGTGCCTCATAGCACCTCCTTGTGCTGTTTTAATATGTAATATTATACCATGCTTACCAAAAAAATTAACCTTGCAAAGCTCGATCGTACATTTGTCGACAACCTTTATAAATAAGAAAAAATGGATAGTAATATAATAGAAATTCAAACAAAACAATGATAATCGAGAAACCAAAATAATAAAATTGAACCTAATGTTTATACAAAAATTTCTCAAAACTTAATTAATCTACCACCTGTATTAATTACAGAATAGAGTATTAGTTACGCATCAAAATCAATAGACTTTTGGCTTTAAATTATTCAAATCTAAAGCAAATTGTAAACTAATACAAACAAAAAACAACAACTAAACTCAGGAACAACATTATCGTACTTGATCTTCCATAGAGGTACTATGTTTTGTATTAATTAGCTGAAAAATAGCTAAATTAAGTATACAATTCGACTCATCTCCATGAAAAATTTAAGATCTATCAAGGTTTCTCCTTGATCCTCTACAAATCTTGGTTATTTTTATTATGGTATGATGTTCAGAGTTCCTCATGAGGTTTGCTTTAAATAGCATAGCTTTTTCTCGCAAGTCAATATCTTCTCCTTCCCTATCCATATTTTGTTTCTTATTTACGGCATCTCTTAATTATTTATGAGAATTAAAAAATATGTGAACCACTTTAAGAGAAAGTTGACGTTAAAAAGATGTTATAATTATGTTATATGGTTTAAATCGGGAAAATAATTTATATAAGGTAAATTTTAATAAATAAAGTTCATAAATATTAGGATTCCTTGCCTAATTCAATAAGGAAAAATAATTAATATTTTAATTAATTCAAAAGTCTAAATATTATGAATAAAATTTTTCCTTGTTGAAAAGCTTAATTCCTATATTGGGTTTGAAACAATTACGTTGCTTGTCTATTATAAACTTTCCATATATAATATATGAATTGGTTGATCCAATTCTAATTTTCATGCGAGTTCTTTATGAAATTATCAAAATTTCATTAATAATTTATTTATAGAATTAATAAAAAATATAATTAAATGACTTTTTCCTTTTTATATTTTATCATATATTCTTTTATTACCATCTATTTTAGGACTCTATAATTTTTGAAATATATTTTCTCTTACCATATAATTTAGGATTTCTTAATTAAGTATTATAAAATAATAATATAACATTTTCAGAAAAATAGGTGAAAAGATAATTTTATCTATTGTAAAGTATTTTAATGAAGGACAAAAAGTTCAAATCACTTTTCTAAGGGTCTTCACACCTTTAATATACTATAGATATGGATTATAGATTATAGATATAGAATAGATATTTCTTTCTTTTTCTTTTACATTTCTCATTTTCTTTCTCCCTTTATCATCACTTTGCCTCCACCGTCATCTTACCTACACTGACACCTCCACCACCATTATTATAACCAGCAAAACCACCAATACCATCAACTACTGCAACATAATATCTATTGCTACGAAATCTAAGTTATGAATTTAAAACTTGTAGCTACTACTTAGAGCCCGTTTGGATAGGATTAAAAAAATTACTTTTTAGCTTAAGTGATTAAAAGCTTAAAATAAGTGCTTTTAAATTAAGCAGATAAGTATTTGGATAGAAGTGCTGAAACTGAAAAAAATCTGTTGATCTGTTTGGTAAACAAGTGTTGTCAATCACTTTTTTGTTGTCAAAATGACTTAAATATCCTTAAAGCTGTTAACACATAATAACGTGAATTATTTATGAGTTTTAGTTCTAATACTTCAAAAATAATTTTTATTTAAATACACTTTCAACGTAAAGTGATTATGCCAGGTCAAGTTATAAATATAAGTTACTTAAAATAAAAATTTTAAGATATTTTTTATATAATTATAGTATTATATTGTAATATTGCAAGCTTGTAAACAACAAAAAAATTTTAAGAATAAAACAAACTATTAAAAGAATCAATTTTTAAAATTTAATAACATGCAGAGATTCTATATGATCGGATAGAGAAGACCTTACCACAAGCTCGATTTGACGATAAATTTTTTGAGTGTTTTCTTATGTAATGATGGATTCTCTAAAAATAAAGGAGAAAGATGAAGAGAAAACTGGAGGGAAAAGATGGAAAAAAAAGCGGCAAAAAGAAAAAGAAAGAAAAATCAATAAAGGCTACAAAGTTTAGGCTATTATTGGAATTAGAAGAAAATATAAGGGATAAAAAGGTAAAAGTTTTGGTCAAACCTAAAAAAATTTTAATTTAAAAAGTAAAAAGCTGGGGGTATCCAGCTTCTCAATTTATGCTTTTTTTAATAGGTATACTATTAGATATGTTAGAATTTATCTATGTTTATTAAATTAATTATGAGAAGACCATTTAAAAATAGAGAAGCTTTTAGAAAAATTAAAGAATCTTTAATTAGTAATTATCCAGAATATATAAGTCTAAATAAAACAAAAGAAAACCCACAAAGATTAGCCTACTTAATTACATTAATATCTAGTATTGAATCAAAATTAATAACCCATTTAAAATCTAGGAGAATGAAACACATACTACCTAATTATAATAAAATTAGATTTAAATATCCGCCAAGATATTATAAATATGGTTTAAATGAATAAAGTACAACAATACAAAGAATTAAAACAAATTATTTCTGAAAAACGTAAAGAATTAAAAATAAGAATAAAAAGACTACATTATAATATATTTGCCGGAGTTAGTAAAAACTCAATAAATACACAAAAAGATGAAATATCAAAATTAGAATCACAAATAGATAGTTTAGAATATATATATCAACATGAACTATTCATAATAAAATGAACAAAGAAGAATTTATAATAGATGAAAAAATATATGAAAACCACGAAGGATTAAAAATAAAAATATTATTTATTTGTGATAGTGTTCATCGATGATCTACTGGTGTACTCCCGTAGTGAGGATGAATATTCTGATCATCTCCGAACTGTCTTGCAAACCCTTTGAGATTACAAGTTTTTTGCCAAGTTCAGTAAGTGTGAGTTTTGGCTAAGGTCAGTTGCTTGTCTGGGTCATATCATTTCTTCCGAGGGTATTAGAGTTGATCCCCAAAAGACCGAAGCTGTTAGAAATTAGCCTAGACCTATTTCTTTGACTGATATCTGAAGTTTCTTGGGTTTAGCTGGCTATTACCGCCGTTTTGTTGAGGGTTTCTCCTCTATAGCATCTCCTATGACTCGGTTGACCCAAAAGAAAGTGAAGTTCTTGTGGTCCGAATCTTGTGA
>NC_061120.1:33630633-33688138 GCF_002878395.1 Capsicum annuum | reverse complement strand
AGATCCTCAAAATCTTTTATAATATTGCGCCAATATTGTATCTAAGATATCATTGATGATATATCTTTTTGTATCGGCTCACAATGTGACATAACATTTTGAGATCCCATCACTTTATTATTTTCAGGTACATGAACCTCTTATAAGGTTTCATGAAGTGTTATATCATAGTCTCCTTAAGAGAACATCGTCTCCTTATTATGATCATTTGCTTCTTTTTTTTCAAGAATTATTGCATTTAGAATCGATTGATCTACCATGCTTCTTGCATGCACTAAACTTTGTCCTTCAGAGATATACAATTTAGAGAATTTACAACTAAATATGAAATTAATATTAGGTCAACAAATGCTCCTAGTATTTGAACTTGAATTATCTTTTGAATGTGAATCATATTGATGATAATTCAAGACATATTTCTTAGTTGTTTATTAGCTCTCTCATATCAAGAAAAAGAAGAATAATCTCAATTTACTTTAGATTCATCTTTGTACATCGTGGTATATCCATTTATCAAATACAACACATCAAAACTACTAGATTAAATAATTGATTCCTGACCTTGAACCAATTGAGAGGGGAAATTAATCATAATTTTGGGGCTAATACAAATAAGTGTTACTACATGCAATATATCATACTTCAGATCAACACATGAGGCTTAGTTCTCATAAGCAATGGTTCAACTATTTATCAAAGGCATTTAACACCAACTTAACTAGCATTATCAAGATGAACTGCCTTGATTACACAATCTAAAAATTATGCTCTTAACTCAATTTATATTGAGCATGTAACTTTATGAATGTAAAATTGTAGGTTGACAATAAACTCACATTTGATCATCTTATATTGATGCATCATAATAAATCACATAAAAGGTAAACGGGCCCATATTCACCATTTATGATTTTCAAATTTAAGGGCAATCCCAACTTTAGTTGATCCAACTAATTTATCATGAGAACAAACAACATGAATAATTTTTGAAGAATCTTCTAATTCCTTAATACATGTCTACTACTTAATATACACATCTTCGAAATGTCACAATCGTTCATGTCAACGTATGAATTGTTATACTAGTAAATTTCAAGTTTACCATGACATGTGCCTTTTGATTTAGTAAATTTATCAAATTTAATTTACAAGAATAAATATCATATTTACTACTTTTGAGCAAATTGTAGAATATTTTTTCTCAATTATTCTACCTCTTCTGGAGGTGAGTTGTGGTACCATCACAATCAAGTGCACGTTTGTATTGATAAGTTTTATTAAATATTATCACACTCATCCCAGAGAATGGATCTATGCATATAACAATCAAAATTCTCAGTTCCAGGAACGAAATATAATTGTGCCTTAAGCCTATCAAATTGATAGCTTATAACATCTTTCAAAATATTGCTAATTCAAGATCAAATCGAGGTGTGCATATAATGTAGAGCATTTTTCTTTAACATATATTATAATCATAATAAGCATGTGAAAATATTATCATATTTGATGATTATTATCATATTGTCCCTCCTTATATCCGTGTATTCAATCACTTGTCTTCTTTCAGACATATAATGTACTGCTGCCACATTCCTTTCAAGAATGGGGCAAGTTATCAACTTTTAAATTCATCATATATTGCTACCATATTCACTTCATGGACTAGACAATAGCCATCATAATATCATCAATATGATGTATTGAGATTCAAACTCAATATCTTATCCATGTAAAGGAGTCTTAGGCTATAAATCGGTAGGACTTGAACCCAACATCTTATTATTTCTTTATACAATATTATCCTTCGGGAACAAATTTTATAGTATAAATGGTTCTAAACCATTACTTTCACTCAAATCCAATAATCCAACAATAATTATATCATTAGTAGCAAAATACAAATAAAAAAGGAATTAAAACAATTTCAAAATATGCATGACTACCTTGGGTCACAAACCTTGTTCTTACCAACTGGACTTTTCTCGTGGCATATAAGGAGTATCAAAATTACTTTTCCATCTATCTCAGATGGTCTAAGACTCGTGCTAATAAAGTGTTATTAAATATAAAGTAGAACAAGAAGAATAGAGAGAGAAGAGAGAGTGATTATATTTCTCTTGAGAGGTTTCTTGATGGCTGAACTACGATGAAGGAAATCCCCCTTTATTTATAGGGAAAAACTAACCTTGGAGTTTCTAAGTTTTTCATAAATAGTCATTTACTATATATGGTAAAGTAGACATTCACTATATTTGGCAATATATTTATAACACTTTTCTTACTTTAAGTTACATTTATATATATATATATATATATATATAAGCTACTGACAATAGCATTCCATTTATAGAGTAAGTTTTTAGTATTTTAATTGACTTTCAGAAGATAAATAATTATCCATATCAAGTTAATCAAGCTCGGGTTCTAGTAGAATACTACTCGATGATGTTTCAGAGAGGTTTTTAGCTTGGCATTCAGGTAGGCTAGGCTTATCCTATTTTTAGATTGAGCTTATTTACGTTAATTGTGTACTATTATGCTAGTTTTGGATAGGTACTTGTAGTTTGCATATCATTTAATATATTTATCATGCCTTATTTATCCTGTTAGGACCCCGTTCTAATAATTTTAGAATCTTATCTTATAGTATGATATAGCATCTATCACTTTAGGACGTGGAATTAATTTGTGGAACCTTGGATTCATCCCTTTTAATTAAGATATACGAATGGTTATTTAAATGTATTCCAGTTTCGGTTTAGGTTCAGCATATACTTTATTTCTGTCATTAGTTGTGAATTTTGGTACCACATTGGCATTGGTTATGGTATGATTTGGGTTTTAATTTTATAGTTGGGTATGGTTACTATGAGTTTTGCTTCGAGTTCGATATCTGGTAATAATGATTTGGGAGTTCTAGTACTGATTATTGTTGTTTTGAGAGTTGTGCTTTCTCTGGGGTCCAGTTTGAGTTCAACATTTGATTATGAGTTTTGTTGTATATCATATATGTGGCTTCTTGTTACTACCTACTATTTCCTATTTGAACCCGGCATATGGCCTCTTGTTATTACCCACCACTACCAATTCGAGCTCAACGTCTGGCCTCTCGTTACGACCCATTGGTGTCAGTGCAAGCCTGGTGCACACCTGAATAATTACTACAATAATTATTCCTTTACCTCATTTACGTAGCTCAATAATTATTTACATTTCTATCCCTTTTACTGTTGATTTAGATTATGCTCTCGTATTTTATTTATATTTTTCCTGTATTGAGCTCATTTGGACGATGATACCTACTGAGTACCTGTTGTTTTGGTACTTATACTACATTTCTGCATCTTTTTCTTAATGCAGATCCGAGCACTAGCAGTCGATGTTGACATGGTTCTTACCTTTTAATACTGATTCAGAGCAGGATGAGCTTGCTATCATCGAAGGCTGATCCTCCTCTATCTATTCTAGTTTAATCTTTTGTACTCGAGACTGTTTGTATATATTGTGTATAATTTGGATTCTGACTATTACTCTGGGTATCTTTTAGTAGTGCCTCTACTACCGACCTTACCATGTTTTGGGAAGGATTCATTATATATTTTGGTCATTTTTCTTCTCTCATTTAGATATACTTTATATGTTTCCTTTTTTTTCGCTTATTATTACTAACTTTATTGTTATATGTGATCTGAAAGAATGGTATAAAATTTCCACGAGACTAACTACTTGCTTTAAAGAATCGTAAAAACTTTAGTATACGAGTCATTGTTTTATGAATTATACGACAAGAACATTTTTTTTCCTTTCGGCTCTGTTAGAATATCAATATAAGTTGAATGACATCCTTTCCCAAATTATTTAAAAGAGCATTGAAAATATCACGATCCAAATGGCTGCGAGTGGCACCTACCCCGTTCTCCAATAGGTGAATCAATAACTCTGAAAGCATTACACTTAGGGACAATAAGAAAACTATTCCATTATTAGTTCAAAGAATACCAGTCTAAGAAAATTAGTAAGTGTGGAATATAAAGCTAAACCAATAACATCCCTACAATACAAAAGTCTGTGTACCAAAACATACTAAAGATAGCCAAGAAGGGGATGTAACCCCAAAACTAAATGAATGAATAAATCCAAAACAAAGGAAAATGTCATCAAAGAAGGATTCCTTGATAGCTTGAAATGTTGGTCACCCTTGAAATCTGAATCACACGCTATATTTACAAGTGAGGTCTTATAGAAGTCGTTGGAATATGCACTTAACCAAAGTAAGAGCAGATGTAGTATCAACACGCTATATATCAACAGTGTACTGGTAGAGTCATTTGGCCAACCCAAGATGAAAATATGAACACTTAACCAAAATAGAATACAACAAGTTAATACATGCTCGCCCTAACTACACCTTGCACAACAAAGTAGCAATTAAAGCAATTTAGGATCACTAGCAATAAGTCAAGACATCTACAATTAAGTCAAGTCCAATCACGACAAGTAAAACACTAAATACCACAACAATTATATATATATATATATATATATATATATATTCACAGTATCCATCCCATTCATGGAACCATTGAACTCACATGTACCTTGTACATACACACTAACGATATCATAACCACCCTCTAGTCATGATCTACAGGGAACAAATTTTGTCCATGAACCCAAACCCCAAACACAAATGCATGTCATCCTTATTTTATCAAATAATAATGAGAATGTCTAATACTAAAAAATTCCACAAAGCAACAATAGATTATATCAAAATCATGCAAACCGCAATATCAACCCGACAATTGTAGTATCCATAAGCTCATAGAAAAATCCATTTGAAAAATGACTACACCAAACAACATGCACTAACGAGCAATACTAAGAAGTAGTTAACATGCACATATAACACAAATTAGATTAAACTATAATACCATCGCCTACCTCAATCCAAGCTTGCACAACTCAACTAAGCTTAAGTCTTGCCTTTCCATGCAATTTCTGCTTGATCTCGGTCTAGAAATATATACAAACACATTATTAATAAATGACCTATCAAGCTGGTGATTATAATGCATTCTAAGCCTCTAAGGCCAAGTTCATATCATTTTCTTCTCGTTATAGGATTTTTATACCATAATTCATCTAAAACCACCAATATCACGGATAAATTAGTGAATGAACAACATGTAGGGGTATTTTAATGATCATTAACTAAAACCGAATGACTTTATACTTAAATTAGTCTCTTTTAGCAAAAAAATCAACTAAAACTAGCTCTTAACCCTCTCCGAACTTCATAAACTAGAAATTATTAGGTTAGATTATCAATTACTTGTTAATTAGGATAAATTTCTTACCTTAATGAAGCAAAATGATGGACAACTGAAGATTTTTTCCCAAAATCACTTATTTTTTTATCCAAAATGTGTTTAAGAGAAATAAACCTTTTTTGGAACGGGGCGTTACAATAAAATAGCAATTTATGTTGCTATAGCGGCGGTCATTGACTGTGTTGATTGGAAGCTATAGCGTGACTTTCTCCACTTTGGGAAATTTCGCTATAACGACAAGCACATTGCTATAACAACTTGGGCGAGGTAGAATGCCTAATTTCCCCCAAAACTTCCTTTTTTTGCAATGCATCTTAAATTTGAGACATCTTAAATAATATTTTTTATGCTAAGATCAATTTTGGGAGTTCTACTTACCCAAATTCAACTTCGTAAAATCCTAAGGGTTTCTTATCATTATAGCTAACTAGAATTCAAGTCAAGCATTACCATACTCATCCGGTTTATTTCTGAATTTCCCTATACCATACTTCACTCGAATTTCGTCTGAAACTAACCTTGTCTGAAATTTATAAGTTCATATCCGAGAAGAATTTTAGCATGAAATGTTGAATGAGAGGCATATACGTAATGACAGAAAAGGTTGTTATAGAAATCGAACAAGTAATACAATGTGAAGAAAAAGGTGTGTTTTAATATATGAAAAGGGTCATATTTATCCCTCTATTTTGAAAAATTAACTAAATATATCATTTATCAATCTTTGAGGCCAAATTTATCCTCATTGTCATACTTTGGGGTCAAATTTATCTCTAGTTTAAAAATTGGCTAAACATATCCTTCATCATATTTTGGGATCAATTTACTCTCGATTTCATACTTTGGATCAAAATTATCCTCATTGTAAAGAAACGTTTTACATGTACCATTTCATTAATAAAAAAACCCAAATCAATGTTAAATGCCCCATTTTAAAAAAATATAAAACATGCCCTAATATAATTTGATCCACCCAATTCGAGCTACAAAAAAAACAAACAAATATACCTCCTCAATTATATTGGTCAAATTTTCCAACGAGATTAAGTCATTGGATATTTATAAGTGGATAGATCATGAAAAATGGAGCTGCATTAGTACAAACACAAGGAAATATACCCATTCCTCTGTTCATGGATATGCATTAGTGTAGAGCTCATGAAAAATGACACATATTAGTCCAACAGATTGGGCCCACTAGATATTTCTCTGGATGATTGAGTTAAGAAGTCTCTTATGTGAGAATCATGACATCTCTTCATTCTTATGTCTTTATATACAATTTGAATCTAAATTAATTTTTCATCATGTCATTTGCTCAGAAAACTTATCTACTGATTCTAGAATCGAGATGCACATAGAATTGCATACCAAAATTTAAAATTTGAACATTATTGAAACAAGAGCAGAGTTTGTAATAGACATTTCCTCTAGTTCCATGTTTCCGCTTTATTCCATTTCATTTTACTTTTTGTTCATTTGTAAGAAACTTACCAAATATTGATCAAAGTCAAACATTCTAACTCTAAAGCCTTTCAAAACAAAAAACTCACTTAAATCTTAACTACCTCGAGAGCCACGTACTCATTCATATCACAACCACTAAAATATAATTACATAAAATGATAAAATAATCAAAACATATAAAAAAAATAAAGGTCAAAAGGATACATAAAGTCATAAATGGAATAGAAAGATATAGGAAACTGTTGTTTTGGGTACTCAATCTGTATGTTTATATACTAAACTTCAACACAAGTTCATGACTATTTTAAGAACATTTATGAAGTTTTTCAACACCTTCAACACAAGTTGCATATGAACTACCAAAGAAGTGTGTTATATTTAAGAAATAGATGAAACAAAAATAAAGTAAAGTCCTTCAAATTCACGGACTGTTCTTAAGAAATTAATTCCCCTCAAGTCCCCAAAGTTACAGAATTTTTTCAATTAGGATAAAATGGCTTACAATCCGACAGTAGAGGTACCTCAAACTATCATATTAGTTGAACTTACACAACGAAAGATGATCACAATAAATTTTTAGAAGACAAGAAGTGTTTTCAACTCTCAAAAATTATGTATCTACCTGAGGAATAAGTCAGTTATTTTTAACCATTAGGTGTTCCTTCAGAAAGGAAAAATTGATTCTAGAAAAGTTGCATTATTACTGAACAGTCATGTCACCTGTACCTAGTCTATACTAGAACTGCGCCTAACCTGCGACTGCAGGTAATGTTTTGCCTATTCCATTGGCTTCTATGCTTGACCTACACTAGGCAGAGCCAGCCTGCACCAGGTTTGCACCTGACCTACATCTCCAGGTCATTTTTTTTCAAAATAATGTCTTTTTCTCTAAAGTTTGAGTTTCTTTTGAGATGCGTTGTGCATATATTTGCATGGCGTCTAAAATGTGCATGCATATGGAGAAAATTATTCCATTAGATTTTTGAATTAAAGCTTCACTTGTTTTACAAGTTTCAAATAAAATTTGTCTAAAAATTTAATCTTATCGGTCGATCATTGGACAAATCCAAATTCAAATCCAAAGTATCCAAGCAAGAGATGATGACAATGGTGTGAGGCACCTCTTTGTTTTGCCTTACTATCCATGTGGAGATGTGTTTCTTAATAAGAACACATGAAAGTTTCTTTCTTCCGCCAACGTGGGAGGATTGGTAGACTTTCCTTATTTTTGAGTATTCTTTCCTTTTTGAGTGTGATATCATTTTCCCTTCACCAATTCCCTCCATTTACCATTCACACATTCAACTTGAACCCAACTATCCCCCACTTGAATTGGGAATGACTACACTTTGTAAAAAATTTACGAACAAGTATGTGATCATTAAGCAAAGACTTATTACATCTAGATAAGTAGGTTTTCCTTTGAACTTTTTATAGTGAACATGCATTAGATGCACTCGATTAATTGATAAATTTGATATATTTGAACCGTCGAGCTTTAATGTACACCTAGACAACACATGTCACACAACCAACCTTTAACCTTTTATGGTTCTCATGTTTTGTTCATTTCAGCCTTGAACACGTTCCGGTTTCATGACAGCTTAGAGAATAGGTCTTTACTAACATTCTCCTTAAAGCAGCTTCTACTTCACCCTCACGTAGGTGATTTCTAAACGTTTAATCCTATAGACTAAAATATTTGATCACATCAACCAAATTTAGATAATCATTAAAAGACTTTACACCATAATTCTTATCCTTGTTCACTAAAAATTATCTATATCATGAGAATGAGTTGGGTATATTGACAATGCTGAAACTGTCAGACACAACTTTGTTTGATCTCTTTGAACCTAGCTCTTGGCATCTCCATTCTACTAGGTATAGTTACCATCATGCTGACTTGTCCCAGGCCATAAACCCATTCTCTTAGATATTCTCTCAACTCCCTCTCTAGATAGGCCTTTTGTAAGTGGATCCGACATATTATCCTTTAACATTACATAGTCAATAGTGATTATTCCACTAGAGAGAAGTTATCTAATGGTAATATGTCTCCATCTTATGTAATGAGATCTACCATTATACATCATGCTCTCTGTCCTACCTAACGCCACTTGACTATCACAGTGTATACATACTGGTACCAATGGTTTGGGCCAAGAAGGAATATCTTTCAAAAAATTTTAGATCCATTCTGCTTCTTAACCAACTTTATCTAGTGTGATAAACTAAGATTCTATTGTGGAACGAGCAATACATAACTATTTAGATGATTTCCATGAGACTCTTCCTCCACCTATAGTAAATACCTATCCACTCGTGAATTTTACTTAATTCGATCTGGTGATCCAATTTGCATCACTATATCCTTCAATTACCGCAAAATATTTATTATTATGCAAAGTATAGTCTTGAGTGTATTTAAGATACCCCAAAACTCTTTTCATTTCCATCCAATGAGTTTTATTAAGATTACTCATGTACCAACTCAACTTACTAATAGTAAATACTATGTATGGCCGTTTACAATTCATGATATACATTAAACATCCCAACATTCTTGCATAGTTCAATTGTGAGTCACTTTCACCTTCATTCTTTTGAAGTGCATTGCTCACATCCAATGGAGTCTTAGCAATGTCGAATTCCAAATACTTGAACTTGTCAAGTACCTTTTCAATGTAATGAGACTGTTTTAATCCCAACCCTTGTAGAGTTTTATGAATTCTTATTCCTAAGATCACATTCGCAACTCCAAGGTATTTCATATCAAATATGTTATCAAGCATTCGTTTCATAGAATTTATGTCAGAAATATCTCTACTGATGATCAATTGCTCGAGCTGGATGATTAAAAATTATCATTTCCTCGGACCGATGACTTGTTTGTTCAGTACTGCTACTATTATAGGAGGATGCACCCCCTCGGGACTACCAGTAGCTTTGTTTGTTGAATCTCGTTCAAGTTAGGTTGTGGTTGTATTGGTTGCAGGTGGAATGTAGGAACTTTAGGTGTGTGTTACTTGTTTCATGGCTGTTATTTGAGCTACAGACCCCACTCTAGAAACAGAGATACCCACATTAATATTAGGTCTAATTCTTGAATTGAATAGGTCCACGGATAAGAAGATTTGTCCATCAGTAATGGAAATTGCATTAGTAGGAATATCATCCACATACAAGCAAACAATGACATTATGATTTGGAGTGTCTTTAATGTAAACACATTTATCATATTCATTTATCTTAAACCCGTTTGCCAACATGGTTTGGTCAAACTTTGCATGCCACTATGTAGGTGTTTGTTTTAGTCCATAAAGTGACTTAACAAGTTTACACACCTTCTTTTTTTTACCTGGAACCAATAAACCCTCAAGATGTTCCATGTAAATTTCTTCCTCCAATTCTCCATTTAGGAATGTTGTTTTCACATCCATTTGATAGATTTCAAGATCATGTACCGCTGCCAAGGCAATTAACATCCGAATTAACGTTATCCTCGTTATAGGTGAGTATGTATCAAAGTAATCAAGGCCTTCCTTCTGGTTAAATCCTTTTATTACTAGTCTTGCCTTGTATTTTTCAATAGTACCATTCGCTTTCATTTTCCATTTGAAGATCTATTTAGAACCAAAAGGTTTATTTCCTAGAGGAAGATCAACCAACTCCCACATATGATTTCTCAAGATTGATTTAATCTCACTATTGGCTGCATCTTTCCAAAAGCATGAGTCTAAAGAAGACATCGCTTCTTTAAATATTTGAGACTTATTTTCTAAAAGAAATATTATAAAATCTGATCCAAAAGAAGTTGATGTTCTTTGATGAGTTCTACATCTTGGGTTCTCATCATTATGTACATCCTCACTTGGTTTATCTTGAGGACATTTAGACCCTCCACTAGACTGTTCATGTCTAGTTCTACATGGATAAATGTGTTCAAAGAACTCAACATTATCTGATTCAATTACCATATTTCCATTGATATCCGGACGTTTGCATTTAAGAACCAAAAATCGTTATTTTTTACTACTTTTATCATATCCTATGATCACACAGTCCACTGTCTTAGGTCCTATTTTCACCATTTTAGGTATAGGAACTTGGACTTTCGCTAGGCACCCTAACTCTTTGAAATATTTTAAGTTGGGTTTTCTTTCTTTCCATTTTTCATATGAAATTGATTGTGTCTTACTATGGGGCACCCTATTGAGTATTTGGTTAGCTGTAAGATAGCTTCCCCCATAAATTTTGTAGTAAACCTGAAATTATTAATAAGGTATTCATCATTTCCAATAGGGTTCGATTTTTCCTTTCTGTAATTCCATTAGATTGAGGTGAATACAGGGTCGTAGTTTTATCGACCATTCCATTCTTTACACATATCTCTACAAGTAGAGATTCATATTCTCCACCCCTATTACTTCTTATCATTTTGATCTTTTTCTCTAATTGATTTTTAACTTATGTTTTATATTTCCTAAATGCATCTATTGCTTTATCCTTACTGTCTAGAAAATAGATATAATAATATATCGTGCAATCGTCAATAAAAGTTATAAAATATATTTTCCCACCATGAGATGGTGTTGAATTCATATCACAAATGTCAGTGTGGATTAAGTCTAAGAGTTTGGAATTCCTTTCAACGAACTTATACGGATGTTTGACATACTTTGGTTCCACACACGTTTGACATTTTGATTTATTGCACTCAAAGTTTGGCAAAACTTCTAAGTTAATCATTTTTTGCAAAGTTTTGTAATTTACATGTCCTAATCGTTCATGCCACAATTCATTAGACTCAAGCAAGTAAGAAGAAACAGAACTTTTATTGATTTCAACTGTCAGTACATTCATTTTGAATAGGCCCTCAGTGAGGTAGCCTTTTCCTACATACACTTCTTCTTTGCTATGTACAATCTTACCAGAAATAAATACATATTTGAATCCATTTTTCTCAAAAAATAATACAAGAATCAAGTTTTTCCTTAACTCTGGTACATACAGAACAATGTTAAGAGTCAACACTTAGCCTAATGTCATTTTTTAGAACACTTTTCTTGTTCCTTCAACTTTTGCAGTTGTGGAGTTTTCCATATACATCTTTTCTTCACCTTGAGCCAGAGAAAATGCAGGAAAAAACTCTTTATTTGCACAAACATAGTGGGTGGCACTGGAATCCATCCACCATTCTTGAGAATTTTCCACCAAGTTACATTCAAACAGCATGACACACAGATTATCCATTTCGTTCATAGATTCAGCCATATTTACTTGGTCTTTCTTTTTGCTTTTCTTTGGGGCACGATAATTTGTTGACTTGTGGCCAAACTTGCCATAATTAATGCATTTTCCTTGAATTTCTTCTTAGGTTGTTTGCTTTCTTATCCAACTTTCTTCTGCTTTTTCGAGTTATTGTGGTCATCTTCTATAATATTTGCTCCACTCATTGCAGAATTTTGTTTTGACCTCCTTTATACTGCTTTGTTGTCTTGTTCAATGCGCAGCCTTACTATTAGATCTTTGAGTTTCATCTCTATTCATTTATGTTTCAAGTAGTTCTTGAAGTCCTTCCACATAGTTGACAAGTTCTCTATTATTATAGTGACTTGAAATGCCTCATTCACAAACAAACCTACAATAAAGTTCATGTGAACATTAAGAACATTTTTAACATGTTCAAATAAGGTATTTATCAAACTTATACCTTTCGCAAGGAGATCGTGGATAATAACTTGCAGTTCCTGCACTTGAGGTACGACAGACTTGCTGGCAATAATTTTATACTCAAGGAATCTTGTAACAAAGAACTTCTTGGTTCTAGTATCCTCAGTCTTGTATTTTCATTCCAACTCACTCCACAATTCTTTTGACATCTTCATTCCACTTTATACGTTGTATAGGTTGTCTATGAGGCCACTTAGAATGTAATTCCTATATAGAAAATCAGAATGTTTCCACGCCTCGATAACAACAAATCGCTCCTGGTTTCTTCGGAAAAAACTGGAGCTTCTTCTGATGTAAATCTTTGAAGACACAAGGTTGTAAGGTAGAAGAGCATCTTCTATTTCCACCTTTTAAAATCAACACCCGTGAATTTTTTGGATTTCTCGGCAGGTGTCATTGGTTATAGTGCACTCATATGACTAGTTGTAGCAACATTCATTGCTATCACACTTGTCGTAGCATCATTCACATGACCATCTGTAGTCATTATTCCTGTCACAAAAAGACAGTCAACTTTAGTATAAAAATATACTAATTACATGTCTGGAGCAACTTATAAACACTACTTGTTTCTAGTTTAACAATGAAGTTTTTATGTCTTCCAATCGTTAACTGAATGACCTTTAACTTGTGGTGAAGTTTTTATTTCTTCAAATTACTTGTCAATTTCAAACAAAGTAGAAAGCATAAAGCTTTAATCTCCAGAAACCAAACACTACAGATTACAAAATCTAATTTCATAAGATTGTTGTTTCGGGTACACAATCTGTATGTTTATATACTAAACTTCAATACAAATTCAAGACTATTTCAAGAACACTTATGAAGTTTTTCTACACCTTCAACACAATTTCAATATGTACTAAGTGTTCTATTGAAGAAATAAGATGAAACAGAAATAAAGCCAAGTCCTCTAAATTTTCGGAGTATTCTTAAGGAATTAATTCCCCTCAAGTACCCGAGGTTATAGAATTTTTCTTTCCAGGATAAAATGGCTTACAATCCGACAGTAGCGGTACCTCAAACTACCAGATTCTTTGAACTCACTCAACGAGAGATGATCACAATGAGTTTTTAGAAGATATGAAGTGTTTTTCAGCTCTCAAAAATTATGTATCTACCTGAGGAATAAGTCAGGTATTTATATCCATTAGGTGTCCCTCTAGAAAGGAAGCATTGGTTCTGGAAAACTTACATTATTATTGAACAGTCACGTCACCAGGGTCCAGTCTGTGCTGGAACTGCGCCTGACCTATGGCCGCAGGTGACGTTTCGCCTATTCCAGTGGCTTCTGTGTCTGCAGGTTGTCCTTCTTCTGAAACAGTGTGTCTTTTTCTCTAATGGTCGTATTCCTTTCGAGATGCTTTGCGCATACGTTTGCATGGCGTCTGAAATGCACACGCATATGGAGAATATTATTCCATTGGATTTTTGGATTAAAAATTTCACTTGCTTTACAAGTTTCAAAAAAAATTTGTCTAAAAAATTAATATCATCGATTATTTTCCAAATCCAAGCCGACAAGTTTCAAATAAAATTTGTCTAAAAAATTAATATCATCGATTATTTTCCAAATCCAAGCCTAGAAAGTAACGACGACGACAGCACGAGGCACCTTTTTGTTCTTGCCTCACTATCCATGTGGGGATGTATTTTTTAATTAGAACACATGAAAGTTTCTTTCTCTCACCAATGTGGGAGAATTAGTAGACTTTTCTTATTTTTTAGTACACTTTTCCTTTTTAGAGTGATCTCATTTTTTCCTCCACCAATTCCCTCCATTACCATTCACACATTCAACTTGAACCCAATAGAAACAAAATTAAAGACTGTTGTACTTTTATCCGTGAAGTTAGTTAGGTTCTTACTAGTGAAGAAAGAGCATATCACCATCAAAACTATTAAAGTAGAAAATAGACATGGAAGTGAAAAAAAATGAATTTGCAGAGGAGTTCAAAAAGAGAGACAGACAAGAATAAAATATCCACAAAAGGATGGATAGAGACATCTACGAAAAAAATAAAAAATACTCTCTCCGTTTAAAAAAGAATGACCTACTTTGACTTGGCATAAAGTTTAAAAAAATAAAGAAGACTTTTGAATCTCGTGGCCTTATATTAAAGTTGTGTCAAAGGTACCAAAATGCTCTTTAATCTTGTGGTCCTAAACATGTCATATGAAAAGTTGAAATTAAAATATTATCAAAAAAGAAAAGAGATCATTCTGTTTTAAATAGATTAAAAAGAAAAGTAGTTCACTAAAAGGGATTACTCGTTTTTAAACAGAAGGAGTAACTAAGAGGTCGACTAAAGAGAGAATTAAAACTTGGGAGATAAAGTCACGTGATGGAGAAATAAAGGGAGTATGAGACTTAAATGCAAATTAAATTATCTAGGGATTGTCATGGATAATAGGTGGATGGTTGAGCCATTTTGGATAAGAATTATGACTGAATGGTCAATTTGTTTAATTTGCTCCTTATTATTTCCTAAATTTTTTTCGCCCAACAATTTGGACTAAAATGATTGTTTACCATCTAAATTCAGTAAAAACCACAAAATTATTTGCAATGAACTAGTTTCAATGAAAATTCTTGTACAACGCCCTCTCAAATTAGAGGCAACAAATCAGTAGATTAGTTGAATTTGCATGGGTTAAAATGAGTCAAGAGATAGACATGATATAGACTCAATCAAAATTACTTGAATTCAAATGGATCAAAGTACTAGTCAAAACTCAACTCATCTAATTCTTATGTGTTTCAGTTACTTTATTTATTCTTTTATAATTTTTTGTACATGATAAAATTATTATTTTTCTTTATTTTAATTGTATATAACATATCCAATAAAATAATATCTTTTTGAAAATAATTTGATAAGTTTTTTTTTCTAAATGAATTTGGATTAAATATCAAGCAAATTTTAATAGGCTCAAACGAACTGAGTTGATAATGAAATAAAGACATAAATGACCATCCAGATGACACTATTAGCAGTGGATGACCCTGTAGACACATATTTATTAGATAAAATTTATACAAAATCTGAATTTGATTCATATTTGTTTGGGTCTAAAAGTATTTTGAGCTTTAAAAAATAATAAGGTCATTTTATTCCCCATCAAGGTCCATCTGAACTTGAAGTCCAAATTCATGTCATGTGTTAAATGACGTGGCATCCCAGTCAAATTAAAGACCAACAAGATGAGGTCCCACACATTCAAAGAATGTGGCAAGCAAATTTAAGTTCAACAGCTAATGAAACATTATCAAGTTTTCCAAATGACATATTTTTTATCAATCACAAGCAACCTTATCACACAATATTTCTGATAAGCTTGATGATTTGATGGATCAATCAGAATAAGACGGAAGAGGTTATTTACACTTGAACTACCTACCCCCTGCAACTATAAATAAGAGGGTTAAATAGTTTTCTGAGGTCGATCAAGTCACAACATTAACTACACAACTCTTCAAGGGAGCAGTCAACGGAGTTCTTCCTAAAGATCAACCTAAAATGAAGAAGTATCGTACGATGTCCTCGGAGATCAAACACATCTGAAAGAGGTCTGAATTATCCTATATTCAAGAAACACGCTTTGAAAGGCCCTCAAATTACGGAAAATCTTAGGAAAGAAGAATCAAGAGAACAACAGAATTGTACTCGCAGGATTCATTTTATAAAATTGCTTTTCTTGTATTTATTTCTTCTTGCCGTTGGTTTTCAGCACTATAAAAATTTATTGTGAATAACATCCTTGTTATGTGATGAACTCTGTCAGACTGGTGTCAATTTTAATGAATCTAAATATTCGATGGATTTCCCAGTTTCAACAAAGGTCAACGCCTTGATAACTATTATGGACGGGAAGTTTGCAATAATAGAACAAACCATTAACGTTTAAAAGAAATCTATTAAGGATAAAGATCTTCAAATCATCCAACTTATAAGCAAGTTAGATCTCTACAACCTTGGAGAGTCAAGTAATAATCTAGCACCGCAAGAACAAGTTAATGGTGAATTTCTTATCAAGCCAATGACATTCAATGGGTTAATCGATCCGCTTCAGTAGCCACTTTAATAGTTCAACAATGACATGAAAAGATTTCAAACACCATTAAGGCATAGTACGGTGGTGCATCACAAAGTCCCGTAGGATACTCAAACTCGTATTGAGGAATTACCTATGCCAGTTGGAAATCAACTACCAAAGTTTCAATAATTTGACGGGAAGGAAAATCTAAGGCAACACATTATGCATTTTATTGAGACTTGTAGCAGCACTGTTACACATAGTGATCTTCTTGTCAAAAAGTTTGTTCACTCTTTGAAAGACAACGCCTTTGATTGGTACACAAACTTAGAGTCTGAATTGATTAATTGCTAAAAGTAACTTGAAGTCAGTTACTAAATCATTTCTATAGCATCCGTTGTACATCAACATAATGTAGTTGACAAATACAAGACCAAGTAAAGATGAACCTGTAGTGGACTACATCAATCGTTGTCAAACATTGAGCTTAGATTGCAAGTATCAACTTTATAAAACATTGGCAGTTGAAGTTTACGTTCAAGGATGCATTGGGGCCTTGTGTATATCCTCCAAGGGATTAAACCTCAAGCTTTTGAAAAATTAATTATGCGCGCTCACGACATGGAGCTAAGAATTGCAAGTCATGAAATGACATAACCTATATTTGGACTAAGAAAAGAAGCCAAAAAATTCAAGGAATCATTAAAATACCAAACTAGGGAATCCATGGTGATAACAGTGAATTCTACAAAGGCCTCCACAAGACAAAAAATTGAAATAGAAAGCTCTGAATCAAAAAACATGAGAAGTGAAAAATCAACCAACTTTGAAGGAGTTATAAGAAAATATGTATCCTTTTCCCGACTCCGACGTGCCTACGAGTTTTGATGAATTGCAATCAAAAGAAGTCATTTAAACTCCCTGAGTTAATGCGGCCTAAATAATCCAACAAAGTTGACAATCCTAAGTCTTGGAAATTTCACTGAGTTTTTAGTCATCACATTACAAAATGCTTTATCCTGAAGAAAAAGGTCCTTACATTAATATTGGAAGGGAAAATCATTATTAATGATGGTAATACAGTTGATGCAAACCATGTTAGCACCAAAATGGGCCATGATAAAGGTTCAAATTCAGAAGCTCTACGACCTATGTGCTATGCGGCATCACCAAGAGTTGAAGGAAACTCCATGCTGCAATTTGGGAGCTTTAACCCAATTAAGATTCCACCTTAAAAGCATTAAGCATGTCCATGGAAAATGACTTCTCCAATAGCAAGAATAGTGACACCTGAACATTGATCGCTCACAAAAAATTAAAGCATGAGGTGTCTTCTAAGTTTTGACTTCCAAAAGTCGATACAAAATCAACTGCAAATCTACTTCAACTACTTTGAGCCTTACAATTTAATAGCAAACTAAAGTGCAAAAATACTTCATCACAAAGGGTTGAGAAGAAAATTACATTACTAGAATTCTTCCTCAAGATTCTCTTTGATGCACGAGCTTAAACTGCAAGGCAAAATGCTCTTTTCATGAGCCTAAACTATAAGTTAAAATATTCCTCGATATACGAGCCTAAATTGCAAATCAAACATTCCTTGACGCACGAACCTAAACTAAAAGTCAAAATGCTCCTTGATGCAAAAGCCTAAATTGTAAGTCTAAACTTTCCTAGGCGTACGAGCCTAAACTGCAAGTCAAAATGCTCTTTAATGGACTAGCCTGAACTGCAAGTCGAAATGCACCTTGGTGCACGAGCCTACACTGAAATTTAAAATATTCCTCAATGTACGAGCCTAAATTGCAAGTCAAAATATTCCTCAATGCACGAGCCTAAAATGGAAATAGAAATGCCCCTTGATATATGAACTTAAAACTACAAGTTGGAACCCTCCTTAATGCATGAGCATAAACTACATATCACTCCTGGCCTGTATGTTTCAAACAATGTATAGCTCCAAAAAATAAATGAACAAGGCAAAGTTTGTGCTGAGTTTGAAGTTCTCTTTTAAAAGAAACGGACGGGTCACAATTTAAAGACTCCAACGTTGAGTTATGAATTTTCTACCACCGATGTGCAAAGCTGAGCAACAAGAATAATGGAAGTGTGGGTCAATTTTGAAGCAAAATCTGTATAAATTCATAAATTCTTTGGTCATGATTTTTATACGAATTGTAGTTCTTCGTGTCCTCTTTGCAAAGAAAAAGGTGGCTCGCAATTTAAAGGCTAATACTTTGAATTATTAGTTTTCTACCACCAACGCGCAAAGCTACGCAACTAGCATAACAAAAGAGTGAGTCAACTTCAAAGTACAATCTATACAAATTCATAAATCCTTTGGTCATGATTTTTATATGGATTGTAGTTATTTGAGTTCTCTTTGCAACAAAAAAGGTTCCTCACAATTTAAAGGCTAATACTTCAAATTATGGGTTGTCTACCACCAATGAACAAAGCTGGACATTAAGCATAATATAAGTATGGATGAACTTTGAAGCAAAATCTGTACAAATCGATAAATCATTTGTTTATAATGGTTATATGGATTGTAGTTCTTAGAGTCCTCTTCAACCAAAAAAGTGACTTGTGATTCAAAGGCTTATACACTATGTCATGAATTTTCTACCACAGTTATACAAAGTTGCAAAATAAACGTGTCATATTCAAAAATCAATTAGAGAAATTAATTCTAATCAATTAAAAAGGGAATTTGATCTGAAATTTTGATATATCATGGACCATTGAGTTTCCTTTATTTTAGATCAAGTGCTTTGCAGTTTGGGGTACTTCTACATTAATATAAAATCTTTTTAGTGCAAGGGTGCAAAACTGTCAGTCCATCTACCAGCAGTCGCTACTTTGTTGCACTCATCAAGCCATATTTGTTAACTCGTCCAACTACTTGCTCACCGATGTCGAAAAGGGATTCGTCTAATGTCAAACTCTCCAAGATCATATGACACCAAGTTCATACACCCTGATAAGGAGAAAATTCCATCACTCGAAGACTCTTTAAAATCGATCCCCAAGGATGACACTCAGAACTTCGTTATCACAAGGCCGTAAGATAACCACTTACACGTTGAAGTTAGAAAAGGCTACTTTCAGTATAGTCAGAGATGAAATTAGAGCTCTCCAAACCTCTTTCTTGTTGAGTAGTAAAGAAGGGTTATACCAAATTATTCAAAGACAATAATATGGACCTTTTTGGTCTGATATCGAGACCATTTGCATAAATCTGCAAAAAAAAAGACCCAACCATAATCTTGATTGCATGAAAATTCTTGGTTCTACACGAATCAATGCCAACTATGTGAAACTTCAATCTCACAGTACTTGTTGGTACTAATAGTACAAAGATTAAATTTGGCATGATGGACTACATGATGCTTCAAAATGGCATGTCAAACATTATGTTTTACGTTCAATAGTTGTGGTAGATAGCAATGTCAATTATACCAAATCAAAAGCCCTTCTCCAATTTGGGTGTTGGAACTAAAGCCTCAGATAATACAAGCAAAATATTTTTATGGATATCAATATGCGGTTCTTGGTTCTCTTTTGATTTACTTCCAAATCTTCCAAAAAAAAAGAACCTGAGGATGATAAACCAAACATGATGCTAATTAAAAGGAGCTTCTTGGAGCTATACAGTAGATTTCATGTCATGACCCAAACCAGGGCCTAGTCGTAATGAGTATCTCAAGCCCATCAAAGATCAGAGACCACCCTCTTATCCTAACCTCAAGAGCATAATAATAATAACAAAGGAGAAGTCAATTAAGATTAGTAATAAAAGATAAATAGGTCAAATAAAAGTTCTAAGAGTCAAAACCAACAGTGTAACCTACACTTGTCCACAAAAGCCTCTAAAACCAGAATACCAAATAAGTTGGGACATGCCTCCGACTATGTCCAAAAGGAATCTAAACTACTAAAATAGTAATGAGACTAGTGAAATGACTAGTCCTTTCAAAAGATGAAAGCTGACCACTTCACAGCAAATCCATAGAGGTACTCAACTACCTACGCTGCATAAGATCAACAAAAAATTCTTCGGACCCTACATCATGATATAATTTAGCATCCAGGGATGGTCAGTAGGGATAGGGACAAGGGTCATGAACATGAGAGCTTCACTATATAACCTGACCTGTATAACTCGATCCATCCTAAAGGCACCCATGGGCTATATGGGTCCAGCTCTCCCTATTGGAAGGGCCCTGTGCATGTTAGCTGCATGAACCAAGGAAAAACTGCGAAAAGGCCAATGACATCAAGGTGATAGCCCTCCCAATACATATACATATATATATATATATATAATGTGTGCACCAAGAACACAGTCACATGGACCCCCAATGCCGATAAACGTGATTTTCATTGTTGATTTCCTTGGGATCTACACCTTTACGGTGAGCTACATAATTTCTTTTAAGCCCAAATTAAAATAATTTGCACATAAAATAATAATTAACCCAGGAGTCATTCATAAGGAATTTACCACTTGGTATCGTCATACCAATATGCTTGCAAGCTTACATAATTATGCCAAACCAATTCACACAACCAAATTGACTCCGAAGTTCCATTTAAAAATCCAATCCATCGCCACCAAGGCCATACAAACTATTTTTTTATTCATTTATCCTTTAAGACAATGCAGTGGGATCAAAAATAAGTTAACCCATGTAATTATTCATAATTAAAATCAAGTTCACAAAGTGGGTTGAGATTAATACCATTATCAAGCCAAAATTCCATCAATTTGGGGAAATATATGTCCCCCATTTCAACAATTTAAAAAATGCACCAATTCAGTCCCAAAATTTAAATCATGAATGATCAATTTAAAATATGAGACAAGTAATTTGAACAATAACAACCACCCCCACCCCCCAAATCCAATTTCAAACCCAACAATTTAAATCATATGAAAAAATATTCAATTAATGCCAGAATGTAAAGTTAAAGTTAGAAAATAAAACTATGCCTAAAATACACAAGCAATTGAAGACAATTTGAAGTTTGTAGCCAAGATGATGAAATCTCTATAAAAAAACCTTTGAATGTTCTTGGATTTTGAGGTTTAGAGAGAAAGAGAATAATTTGATCTTTGAAAACTGAAGGTAATGAGCTTATTTTATGTTTAAAGGTCATATAAGGGGTAAAAGGACCAAAGACCCACACCCCAAGTGAAAAAAAATAAAAATTGAGTGAAATTAAAATAGTATTGTGGTACGCCACTATCACGAATGGTATCCTCTGTGTCACGCCCTTGTCGCAGAGGCTATCCTCCATGGCACACCAATATACAGACCTTCACTGCGTCGAGGTCCCAAAATAACCCCAAACCCCTTCTAAAAAATTCAAAACTTTCTCAAAATACCCGTTCAACATCACTAAACATAATTAAAGTCAAAAATTGACATTACGACCTCAGGGGGATCAAAAATAAAATCATTAAATTTTTACGGGATCTTACATTCCAATTACATGAGGCTTCAGTTCATCATGATGGATGATAATTATGCCAATGTGATGAGTCCTCAATATTAAACATGCCAAAGAAGTTATATCAAAAGATTAATTTGATCATTAAAAATGAAGTATCAAAAGATTTAGACTATAACTTTGAAAAATTACCAGAGAAAATACGAAAGTTTTATAATAATGATTTTCACATATGAAGTATATCTCCAATTAAAAAATTCTATCTTGATTTTGATACTCCTACCTCAAGATATAGATTTTGTCAACAGTTCGTGCAATGCTGATAAAACTAGCGAACTAAGATTGGAAGACCGGTTTTAGGAAAATAATTGGGATGATTTGGATGCAATCTGATTCTAATTCCAATGTGATATATAGCTAGGCAAGTCTACTTTTCAACACAAAATAAACTCTATTGATTTTTATACTCCTACATCAAGATACGAAATTTGTCGAGATGCTACGTAATGCTAATAAAACTAGCAAATCAAGATTGAAAAACTGGCTTTGGGGCTATAACTGGGAGAATTTGGATGCAATATAATTATGATTCCGTTGTGATATGTATAATATTGAGTCTAATTTTCAATGCAAAAACATGCTCCTAATTTTGATATTCCTAAGTTAAGATATGAGAATTTTCGTGAGGTTGCACAAAATATAAAAAGTGAAGAACCAGAACTAAAAATATGACTTCAAAAGGATACTTGGGAAGATTAAAATAAAATATGAGTGAGATTATCACGTATAACGTAGCTTTGAGAGTCTACATCCAAGCATCACAAGTCGTTCATAATTTAGACATTCCCACGATGTGTTATGAATTTTTTTCCACAGACACTCCAAGTTGTTTAGTTATTCAGTGGTGAAAAAAAGCAAAAAATATACGAATAATGTGAGTTGATTATGGATCAAGCTAAATTACAATGACTTAATCAGGCGATGATATCCTTTTATAGACTCTGAAGGGCTCCAGTTTGGGTTTGTTAAGAAATCTACTAAACAAATTGTTTTCAAAAAGGACTAAAACGTCCAAGTATTAAAAATAAGTCAAATTTCTAATCTTTTTTGAAGTGGGATAATGTCATTATTCAATCTTATGGAAATTTGATTTAAGTTGAATCGTACATGATTTTGATGTATTTGATTTTAAATGAAATTTACTTGCCTAAATAAGGGAGTCATGTTATTCCACCTGGATTATCATGTCTTTATTGGGTAAAGTTTTGAGAAAATGCTCAAATCTTGCTGAAAAAAAAATCTTTTAGTGTGTATCAAATTGCTGACTTTAGCACATCAATGAAGGAATTGACACACAATTAAAGAGTTTGGTTGTATTTTCTTGTAGTCAAATTCAAACATTTTGCGAGGATTAAATTACACACAAGAAAATTCTCTATGCATACTTCAAACCTTATCTCATTTTAATAAATCTACACTCTGAGTTTAATTAGGGGGCATTTGTAGACACATAAAATTAATTAAATCAAATTCATATTAAATTTGAATTTGATCCATATTTGCTTGGGTTTAAAATTATTTTGAGCTTTAAAAAATAATAAACTCATTTTGTTCCTCTTCAAGGTTCACCTCACCTTGAAGTCCAAACTAATGCGACATTGCATCAAATTCAAATTTAAGACCAATAAGACGAGGCCAGACGTTCAAAGAATGTGGAAAGCCAAGTGAAGTTGAATAGCCAATGACACATTGTCAAGTGTTCCAAATGACATATTTTTAGTCGATCAGAAGCAACCTTATCACACAATATTTGTGATAATCTTGATGATTTGATGTACCAATCAAAATAAGGTGGAAGAGGTTATTTACATTTGGACTGCCTACCCCTATCAACTATAAATAGAAAAGTACATAATTTTTTGAGGTCATTCTACAAGCATTGGAAATAGAATTTGCATTGACTACATAGGTCTTTAAAGAATTGATTAATGGAGTTCTGCTCAGAGATCAACTCGATAAGATGAAGTGTTGTCCGACAATTCTTGGAGATCCAAACGCATTTCTAGGATGTTCAAATCATCTAAAAGTTTGAGAATTACGGTACAAAAGGCCCTTTAATTATAGAAAAGCTTAGGAGAGAAGAATCAAGAGAATAAAAGAATTGTACCTACAAAATTTATTTAAATAATATTATTCATTTTTAAATTTATCTTTTCTTGTAGTTAATTTTCAACACTATGAAAATTTGTTGCAAAATAAATTTTGGCACACCCAATAGAACCATTTTTGCGCTTCATTTCTTCCTCCTGCAAATCAAATTCAGCTACCGCTATGGACTTCGAAAAGACTAATAGGATCTCATGCAAGAACTCTAGTAATGCCAAATCTGATTAGCTCTACTATATTTGCCCACTCACTCGATGAAAGTTTAAGACTAATTGTTGGGATGAATCAAAATACTCAACCTCTTTTGAGAAGGCAAAAAAGAGTAAAGCTCATATGATGGCTGGAACTACAACCCATACTAGCATTAATTTTAGTGAATCTGAAGATTCAACGGATTCCCCAGTTACAATTGTTTTACCCTTTTTTGGTTTTGAAAGATTGGAAAACATTGATTTTGAGTTTTTAAACTATTTCTAAACTTTAATGAAAATTTTAAAATAATGTAAGAAATTATAGAGTTGCCACTTAATTTATTTAAAAAGAAATTAAGAAAACTTTAACATAAAATCCTTAGTATCGAAACAGAAAAAGACTTAGGCTTTTAACAAAATCTCGTGTAAGAGGTTCCATTAACATTTTATTAAGGTTCTTAAGGAACCTAAAATGTCCTAACTTGTGGTTATTCGGACTATTTGAAAACCACTTTGACTAACATCAAAAAAAGAGAAGTTGATTTTTGAAAAAAAAGTGATTAAGAAAATATCTTTTGAGGTTTATACAAAATCAATTTTTTAACAATTTAGTAGGGAATTTAACTAGGCCTAAGAAAAGTAATAACAACTAGCACGTAAAAGGGGAAGGGGGAAACTAAAAGACATAGGTTATTAGGCCCAAATCAATAAACTTATCCTAAGCAAATTTGGGCTTTCGGCCCATCATCACCTGTCCTAGTCTAAATATTAGGCTTTCAGCCCACAACCTATCCTAAACTATTTATTGGACTTTTGGCCCATAACCTATCCTAAACTATATTTTCGAGCATTTTGGACCAAAATTTGCTCCACCTGTATTAGTTTACAACTTTCGGCTTGAAGGCCCAAATAAATGAATAGATAAATAAATAGGTACATAAATAAAGATAAAAAACAATAATAGTGAAAACCGAGACTTACAAGTTTCTTAGCGACTTCAGCAATGGGGTTTCAATCCATTTATCCTTCTTCTTATGGTAGATCCTTCTGTCTCCAAAGATAGCCAACTCAAAGGCATAGGCCGCATTAGCCCATTACGAGATATGGTAGGAAAAAGTAATAACAACTAGGGGAAGGGGGAAACTGATAACGCTCAAATTACACTCTTGAATAGGTGTAAGCGACCGTTGTCAATATAAAACCCAACTAGGTTGGGGTCGAATCCCACAGGGAACAATGTGAGTGGCGATTAAACTAGTTTGAAACTAAAGCTACAAGTTAAATTCAAAAAAATGATATAAAAAATAAAATGGGAGTTTTGCATATTAGCAAATAATTTTTGGTCACTTTAATTTCTGTGTTTGTCAATCAAGATTTTATGAAATAACCAGGATTATGTTCACTAGGGCTTACGGAACATGACAAATGCTACCATTAACTCAAGGTTCTCACGGTGATTAGGATGACAAGCTATCTTTATCAATGATATGCTCAAATGTCTCTCGACCTATTCGAGCGTCTAATTTCCTAATCCTCTCGAACTTAGGGAATTGCAACTCACTGCCCATTTACCTCAGGTTAATCAACCTTGCTACAGCGCTGATTATTAAACGAAGCCTTTCCGAGTCCCTGTGTATAATTCACTTCCTACTGTTTATCATTTCTTTCTCAAGCAAACCAAAGTAGGTACGCCTATTGTTTGCAACCAACAAACATAAATTCTAATCTCAGAATCACCAAGAAATCCTAACACTTATTAAACCTTGAGTAATTAATTAACACCTTACCATAACCTAACCCTAGATTCCATAATCCAGGTTAAGAGTGTTTAGTTACTCATGATGCAAGAAATCAGCACACAATTTGAATTAATAACTAGAAAGATTAACTTACAAGAATGAAGGAAATCAAAAGTGTTCTTGTAATTGAATCACAAGGGGAAACTCTAAAATATTGTTCTTAGAGAGAGAGAGAAAAAAATCGTATATTGTTAATATGTAAATAGATAGTTGTATAGGTCGATAATTTCATATTTATAAAAACCCTAAAACAAGGCTTTTAAAATAGTAAATCCTAAATAAGAAAATAAACTTAAAGTTTCAGACTTTCTTTTGAATAGATGACGGCACCCATGACGGCCTATCATGATCTTGATGACCTATCACGGACGTCGTCAGCGTCTCTACAATTTCAACTTCTGCTGCCTAAGGTTGACGACGACGGTGACTTCCTATCAGGATCTTGACAGCGTGTCATGAAGGTCATCACAAAGCTTTCTGCAACTTCCATCTTCTGTTTAGGGTTGACGGTACCCATGACAGCCTATCACCAGGCTGACGATGTGTCATTGATGTCGTCATCCATAATTAGCGCTCTATCTGCTTCCGATTTCAACTTAAACAATTGCTTGTCCACAAGAAACCATAACATAACTAAGAGCATACAAAGTACAATTCGACAGCTAATTACTCAGCTCAGTTCACAATACATGCACCATCTCCAAGGTCAGTCAAAATAAGAGCAACAGTGCCTATTATTAAAAACACCCATGTAACTTACAAGGATCAAAATATGGCAATTATTTCAGCAATAACAACCCAGCACATACCCAAATCATACTATCCGAATAAGGCAGTGATTAGAAACATACCTAGTGTGCCCTCACAATAAAGAAATCCCTTTTTCACTTATGTCAGAATTTACATACATAAACATAGGGATAAAAAAAAACTCACTCTCAGAACGAAGTTCCAATATTGCGCATCAAATGCCATAGGCTTGCCCTTATAGTTAGTATCCAAGTCATCAGACAGGTCAGTTAGGATCACTATAGGTCTTTTATTAAGCTTGTAACGTAGGCTAAGGGCTGGTATGATATTCATGGATATTTCAGAGTGACTATGCCTCCTTGACACTACACTAAACTCTTGGGGTTTCAACTCCCAACCTTCTTTTCTTCCTCTTTTTTATTGATCCACACATGCTCAAGATGGATGCGGTCTTTTAAATTATCACATTATCTTTTTATTATCTTTTACACAACTTTCTCATTTCTTATTCCTTTTTCACCGCACCTAACTTTTTATTCTTCCTCTTCGTACTCATTTTGTATCACGCACCCCCTATGATAAACACCCTCAACTTAGGTTGTTTGCCTAAGTCAAGGTGCTTAGTATCCAAGGAGGACCAGGGCCAAAATAGGTTCATTGTGATATAAACGGGAAGGTGAGAGGTGTCGTAGAAAGAAATAGGCTAAATTAGGCTCAAAACAAGGATCAAGAGATATTATGCATATAGGGAATATCATTTTAGCTAAAGTGGGCTAAAATAAAAAAAACGGCCTATGATCCTTTTCTAACTCCTATCCTATGACCATGGAAATACTAACAGCGCAAGTTCTAGATTCAACACACAACGGGAACTGAGTAAGACCTAACATACACAAGGCACACAAGTATCTCTCAAATCATTACTTATTCAGTTCATGCACTTGTTTAACAAAGGTTATTCAGTTGCTAGACTAATGCCACAAAAAGATACACCGTAATCACAAATGGATGCAATTCACATAGTAATACATCAGACCAATGGAGAGGTGCTAAAAAATCACAAAAATAAGTTAACTGGCCTAGTTACTTGTATTTCTCCTAGTCAACTACAACACATCACAAAACAAGTGCAATACGCCTAAACATGCCGGCTCTACTAGATACAAGGCTCCGAGGAAAAAAGGCATAGCGAAAAAAAACCAGGAGGACATCAACACCCACAAGTAGCCCCAACACCCTCAACATAAAATCATGTAATATCCCCAATGCGTCAAACCAAAACAAGAGAGTTAGAAACATACCTGTGGCACAATGGGTGTGAAGATTTGATGTCAATCACATAATACGAATACAAACAATAAAATACCTTGGGTTCCCTCCCAAGAAGCGCCTAATTTAGTGTCGCGGCACGACAACATTTAGTCATCCTTTATCACTCCACTTTGATGATTTAAATTATCAGCCCATCTTTTAATCTTTATATCTTTTAGGTCCATTGGGAAAATGTAAGGGCATGATAAGGAATGTTCTATCACGCCACTTGAAGACTTGAACCAATTGCTTATTTTTGCATCCAACTTTTGTGTGGGATCATTAGGCAACGATGAGGATCTTAAAAAGCCACTAAATAGATATCGGTCTTTAAGCTTCTTGGCCTTCAAGAATGGGTTGTAGTATACCCTTTTGGAAAGATAAACACCAAAATGTAAGAATTTTCCTCCTCATTTTCAAAATTCATCATTTTCAACTTTCATCACATCCACCAAGCATAATATTGAAAAGTGGTTCGAATGAGGACTGAGTCTCAATTGTGGAGTAGCGTCTCTATTAGTATATTTACCCCAAAATGGACTAGAGTCTTCATAAAGATTGTTCTTGATTTCTTCTTTCAATTCTAGTACTATTTCCTCATCTTTGGCATCTTCGTTCATGAATGGTTCGGTTGGTTGGGAAATATCTAATGAAAGATCAACATCAAGCTCATCATTAGTATAGGATTCTTGCTTATCATCTTCACACTCTTCTATTATGTTAAATGATTCCACAGACAAGATATCGTCTAAACATAATATAGAAGAATGCTTTGAATAATTGACCTCTATATCCATCTCTTCATGAATGATCGGCTTCATGTATTGACGCATTTCACATATGATATCATATGTTTCTTTCTGTAGACCCAACATTCGTTGAAACATAGCTTCAATGCCACTCTTATCGGTGCTTCATTCTTTCTTTTCTTGACCACAAGACCTATCAAACTCATAAGAAGAACTAGAATTTGGGTTAGCGCAATAGGGGGAGGGGGAATTTGGGAAATCACTCTAATGTCTATCTCAACCACCATATAAAGAAAAATCATACTCCCGGGAGGATGGAGATGGTGCACATATCTCTCGTCGGAGAGCATATCTATAATCTTGCCATAAGTGAGGTCCATCACAATATGGACATGGATTATCAAGATAAGATTTTCAACCACCAAGCTCATGTTCATTTCATGATGTCATAGTAATAAGTAAACTAAAATAAAAATATACCTAACACAAGAAATAAAAGAAAACTAAAAACAAATATTTACAAGTTTGAATTCAAGCTAGTAGGCGAAAATTCAAATCAACTCAATATGCCAAATTGTTCCCCGGCAACGGCGCCATTTTTGATAATGCTCAAATTACACTCTTGAATAGGTGTAAGCGATCGTTGTCAATATAAAACCTAACTAGGTTGGGCTCAAATCCCACAGGGATCAATGTGAGTGGCGATTAAACTAGTTTGAAACTAAAGCTACAAGTTAAACTCAAACAAACGATATAAAAAAATAAAATGGGAGTTTTGGATAATAGCAAATAATTTTTGGTCACTTTAATTTCAGTGTTTGTCAATCAAGAGTTTATGAAATAACCAGGATTGTGTTCACTAGGACTTATGGAACATGACAGATGCTATTAACTCATGGTTCTCACGGTGGTTAGGATGACAAGCTATATTTATCGATGATATGCTCAAATATGTCTTGACCTATTCGAGCGTCTAATTTCCTAATCCTCTCAGACTTAGGGAATCGTAACTCACTGCCCAGATTTTATCTCAGGTTAATCAACCTTGTTACAACGCTGATTATTAAACGAAGCCTTTCCGAGTCCCTGTTTATAATTCACTTCCTACTGTTTATCATTTCTTTCTCAAGCAAACTAAAGTAGGTACGCCTATTGTTTGCAACCAACAAACATAAATTCTAATCTCAGAATCACCAAGAAATCCTAACACTTATTAAACCTTGAGTAATTAATTAACTCCTTACCATGACCTAAACCTAGATTCCATAATCCAGGTTAAGAGTGTTTAGTTACTCATGATGCAAGAAATCGGCACACAATTTGAATTAATAACTAGAAAGATTAACTTACAAGAATGAAGGAAATCAAAAGTGTTCTTGTAATTGAATCACAAGGCAAAACTCTAAAATATTGTTCTTAGAGAGAGAGAAAAAAATTGTATATTGTCAATATGTCAATGGATAGTTGTATAGCTCGATAATTTCATATTTATAAAAACCCTAAAACAAGGCTTTTAAAGTAGCAAATCCTAAACAAGGAAATAAAATTAAAAGTTTCAAACTTTCTTTGGAATAGACGACGGTGCCCATGACGGCCTATTAAGATCTTGATGGCCTATCACGAACGTTATCAGCATCTCTACAATTTCAACTTCTGTTGCCTAAGGTTGACGACGATGGTGACGCCCTATCAGGATCTTAACGGCGTGTCATAAAGGTCATCACAAAGCTTTCTGTAACTCCTATCTTCTGTTTAGGGTTGACAGCACCCGTGACAGCCTATCACCAGGCTGACGATGTTTCATAGATGTCGTCAGCCATACTTAGCTCTCTATCTACTTCCAATTTCAGTCTTTTTGCTTTCTTTATTTGTGTTTCCCCCTCTTCTCTACTTTTGCTGTAAAATCAAAGTAAACTAATCAAAAATGACTAAAGTTGCTCAAGACTTTGCAATTATTTAGATTTAAAAGCTTTAAATGTGTTAGCATGGGCTAACACATCAGAAACTAAAAGACTTAGGTCACTAGGCCTAAATTAATAAACTTGTCCTTTGCTAATTTGGGCTTTCAGCCATCATCACCTGATGATATCCTCGATGCCAGCATATTCTATCTCATGTTTCACTAGGCATTAAATGTTTATAATATCCTTATTAAGGATTTTTGTATTATTCCATGTCTTGAGTATAGGGTCTATCGAAAATAGCCTTTCTACTTCTCCGGAGGTAGTGGTATGGACTGCGTACATCTTACCCCCCTCCCTAGACCCCACTATATAAGAATATACTGGGTTTGTTGTTGTTGTTGTTGTTTTTGTTGTTGTTGATGATGATGCTAGTATATGCTATCTTGTGTGTATACAGATATTAAATGTTAATGATATCCTCGACGCTAACGTATGCAATCTCGCATGTCAACAGATATTAAATACTGATGATACCCTCATGCCAACATATGCTATCTCATGTGTAGACAAATATTAAATGTTGATGATATCCTCGATTCCAGTGTATGCTATCTTGCATGTCAACAGGTATTAGAGCTCCAAAGCATCTTCCAAGGCCAAACCTGCATAGCGAGCTCTTATGGAGACTTACTTGAATGGCATGATGGACCTCTTGGCAATGAAATGATATAAAATGTCCCTCTTGGCAATGAAATAAAATGAAATGGCCCTCTCAGCAATGGCATAAATGGCCCTCTCGACGATGATATAAAAGAGCCCTCTAGACAATGGCATGAGAGGGCCCTCTCGATAATGAGATAATATGTAATGGCCCTCTTAGCAATGAGATGATATAAAAGGGACCTCTTGGAAATGTCATGAAATTACCCTCTCAACAATGATATGATATGAAATATCCCTCTCGGCATGGCCTTCTCAACAATAACATGATATGAAATGGCCCTCTTGGCAATGGAATGAAATAAAATATCCCCCTCAGCAATGGCTTGAAATAAACCTCTAGGCGATGATATAAATGGATGCCATCTCGGTAATGGCATGAAATGGCCCTCTCGACGGTGATATAAAATGGCCCTCTCGGCAATGGAATAAATAGTCCTCTCTACAATGAGACACTATGAAATGGCCCTCTTGGCAATGAGATGATATGAGATGGCCCCCTTAGCAATGGCATGAAATAGCTTTCTCGGCAATGAGATAATATGAAATGACCCTCTCAATATGGCCCTCTTGGTAATGATATGAAATAAAATGGCCCTCTTGGCAACGGCATGAAATGACCCTCTCGGTTATGATATGAAATATTCCTCTCGGCAATGGCATAAAATGGCCCTCTCAGCGATGATATGAAATGTCCCTCTCAACAATTGCATAAAATGGCCCTCTCGGTGATGATATCAAATGGCCCTCTCAGCAAATGGCATGAAACGGCCCTCTCGGTAATGAGATAATATGAAATGTCCCTTTCAGCATAGGATGATGATGTGAAATGGTTCTTCTAATGACTTGAAAATAGTTTCACTTGAGTCCCTTTGTCTGCGCGTTGCTTACTATATGTACTTGTACTCAAGGTAGACAGTTAGTAGACATAATATCGCTCTCACTGGAGACCACTGTCAAGCTTTATGATAGTTTAATGACAAATACTGAGCATCATAGTATGAATGACTTATTCTGCTATTAATCTTCTCTTTTTGAAGAAATAATTAAATAGCAAATCCACCGGATGCAAGTAAATGGGTCAAACTACTTATTTGGAGATTTCTCAAATTTTGTTCGCTTCGCTTCAAGGTGAATTTTGAGGATGACTTTCTGCTCTTCCTCCTATTGAGTGTCCTTTGATTATTGTATTTATCGTGCCGACTCCTTTGAATGCACCTACGCTTAATGTAAATATTTAGCAGATACAAAGCGCTTTTGCTAGCGACTAATTTTTAGGAAAATTCTAAATACAATATTCATAGAGAAGATAAGGCGTCTTTGTTTGTCCTTCATGGTCTCATAAAATGAGATAGATAATTCAAAAGGTCCTCGATAAATGGGTATTAAACTCGTGTTTGGGGCAACTCAAAAATACTATTCTTGAGCATTATAGGCTTTGGTGTGGTTCGCAACTTGCTTGGGGATTTTTTGAAAAAGATTTCTATTTTTGTTGTATTGATCCCTACATCCACCAAAAAATGATTAGTCTTGAGTGAAACTACTTCGTGTTGACCTTCTCGATCCTTGGTTTGCCCTTCGCCATCTTTTGGGTGCTCCGTCATGTTGGGACTTCTGCTCTGACTCCCCATTTCAATAAATTCCTAGGAAATAACTAAATAAAAAGATTTGCACAGATTTTCTAAAGTATTCTTAATTTTTAGAAACTAGTTTCAAAATTTTTTGAAAAATCTTTAGAAAATCTCTATGAGTCATGTCATGTACTAGATCAACAAACGTCTTCCTCTTGGTTCTAACTATATCTGACATTTAAGGAAGGATTGCCAGGGATTCATCATCGTTGAGGTTTTTTATCAGAAGTTCTGTCATAGCCGGAGATTTAGTCTATCTAGATTTTGCCACAGCTAGTGATTTTTAAAGGCTGACATTCTGGGGGATTTGAAATATATTAGTGGAAATTTTGAGGACTCCCTCAAAATTTCTACCCCAGCTTACTACTATTTGAGATACTCATGGATTAAGAGGATCTAAAGTCTTCGCGGGTCTTCATCTTCTTTATTGAATGGTGATCTTTCTCTTATGAATTTTCGAGATTCCTCTCAAAAATTCTGCCATAGTTTCCATTTTTTGGGGTTATATGACTGAGCCGTTGAGGCGCCTACATTCCCATTGAATTAGAAATCAGGTCAAACGTAGTTCCAAGCCTACACTAGTGGTATATAGAAAAATATAAAGGGTTGATTGAAGCCAACATAGGCCGCTTAGGTATCTCATTATTGAGAATTCAGGCCATCATGTAGTTCATACATAAAAGGAAAGGGTAAATCCTCCTAAGGGGTTGACCAAAGTCAACATAGGACACCTACATATCCTTTTCTTGGGAATTCAGGTCAAACATAGTTTGTATATAGAAGGAAAGGGATTCTAGGCAATTACACATCATATAACAAATAGTACCATAAAGGTGATTGCAAATAAACCAAGGAAACAAAAACTAAAACATTCTTCAAACATAGTATATCTTTACTGCTTCAGAATTGATTGGTCTGGTCCACTCTTTACCATCCATCGCAAAATAGAATCAGAGCACCTTTGGATAGTACCTTGTGAACTATGTATGGTCCTTGCCAATTTGGAGATAACTTGCCTTTGTACTCTTCTTGGTGCGGGAATATACATTTGAGAACCAATTTCCCATTTCAAATGTTCAAGCTCTTACTTTTTTGTTGAAGGTGCAGATCATCATATGTTCATACAACTGACCATGACACACGGCAACCATTCTCTTCTCATCAATCAACATGAGTTGTTCATAGCAAGCATGAACCCATTCTTTGTTACTTAATCCGGATTCTTGAATAATCCTTAAATAAGGAATTTCAGTTTCAACAGGTATTACAGCTTCATCCTATAAATAAGTAGATAAGGAGTTGCCCCGATGAAGGTTCAAACTATTGTACGACACCCTAGTAGAGCGTAGCGCAACATCTCATGCCATGATCTATAATTTTTGACCATCTTCCTCAAGATCTCTTTGATGTTATTATTGGAGGCTTCCACAGCTCCATTCATCTATGGACGATATGTGGTTGAGTTGCGATGAACAATGTTGAACTGATCACAAATCTCATTCATCAAGTGACTATTTAAGTTAGCCCTATTATCAGTAATAGTCGATTCTGTCACTCCAAATTGGTAAATCAAGTTATTCTTGACGAAATCTGCAACCACCTTCTTGGTGACGGCTTTATATAAAGCAGATTAGACCCACTTAGTAAAGTGATCAATAGCAACTAAAATGAATTTATGCCCATTTGATGCCAGTGGCTCTATTGATCCAATAACATCCATACCTCAAGCTATGAAAGGCCACGGGGAACTTATCGCATAAAGCTCATGTGGGGGCATTCGGATTAAACCTCTGTGTATCTAGAATTTTGGGCACTTCTGCACATACTTGCTATAATCATTTTCCATATACATCCAGAAGTAACCAGTTCTTAGGATCTTTCTAGCAAGGGTAAACTTGTTCATATGGGACCCACAAACTCCTACATGTAATTCTTTTATTAATCTCATGACTTCTGCGGTATCGACACATCTTATGAATCCGAAGTCTGGAGTCCTTCTAAAAAGAATTTCCCCACTTAAAAAATAATTCTTTGCCATACGTCGAACTGTCTTTTTCTAATTGTTGTTGGCCTCTATGGGATATATTCCAGATTCTAAAGATCTTTTGATATCATAGTACCATGGCTTTCCATTAGGCTCCTCTTCGACGTACGCATAATGTGCAGGTTGTTCCTTCATGCTTATTTCCAAAGAATCAAAGTAACTCTAATTTGGTTGCTGAATCATGGAGGATATAGTAGCCAAAGCATCGACAAACTCATCCTGTATCCTTGGGATATGTCTGAAATCAACTTCCTTGAATCTCCCACACAAATCCTACACCAGCTCTACATAAGGGGTAATCTTGGAGTTCTTTACTGCCCATTCCCTCGTACTTGGTGAATCAGAAAAGCTGAGTCTCCGATGACTAGAATGTATGAACACCCATATCAAGTGCCAACTTAATACCTAGGATGCAAGCTTCATATTCAACCATGTTATTGGTACACGGGAAGTACAATTTAGCGGTTGTTGGATAGTGTTTCCCTATTTTTGACACCAAAACCACCCCAATTCCTGAGCCTTTGAAGTTGACCGCTCCATCAAAGAACAATCTCCATTCGGGATATATCTCTGCAATGTTTTCTCCCACGAATAAAATCTCCTTATGTTCGAAGTGGCTCGTATTATCATCAATCAAATTCTCTGCTAAGGCTTGCCCCTTGATTGACTTTTGAGTCACATACATAATGTCGAACTTACTTTGCAATATTTCCACTTGGCTAACTTTCCTATAGGCATGGCTTTCTAAAATATATACTTCAATAGATCCATTCTGGAAATTAGATATGTTGTGTACGAGGATATATAATACCTCAACTTTTGTGCGGGCTAGGTAAGAGCACAACACGTCCTATCTACAAGCGTGTAGAGCCTCGTACGATGTGAAATTTTTAGAACTAGAACAAAATTGTCTAGCTATGTTGGATATCTTGTGTGTTCCACAACTTGATAGAATTTGCCTCGTCACTTCTTCCCTAATCTTCAAATTTAAGTCCGGGTTGAATTTTTGCATTTTCTACTTTACTGGATCAAACTCGAGATTAATTGATTGTATATGTGACACAATATTGGTGCTTAACCCCAGAATATCATCGTAGGACCAAGTAAATATATCAATGTATTCCTTGTAGCAAGTTGATGAGTTCTCTTTAGTTTTCTCCAGGTTGGACCTCTCCCGATTTTCAAGTTCTTCTGTGTCCTCCACTAACCGGTCTTCATCATGGTCTTTCTATTCATCATCATTCACCTCACTTTGTTCATCTAACCCTTAACATGACATGACAATTGTAGATTTTTAACTTAGTGTTACCTATTGATCGGGGAGTAATAAGTGAAGTGGAAGTCCAGGTCAACAATGTTTCCTCTAATTCATCCTCTTTGATTCCAGTTGTCTTGAAAAATTCTTCCATGATAGCATCGCATTTTTTCATATTCCATCCTCTAGACCATTGCTTATAGGTTTTGAAAAAAATGACTGGTAGAGTCCAGTTTTACTACTAATCATTTTTCCTTTCCTGTAACAAAGTTATAGTCAAAAGGGGAATCTCTTATTCACTTTGATCTAGTGAAGTAGGTTCATTTGTCAACACAGAATCATTTTTATTACCTGCAGAGTAAAACAACTTAAAAATTGATGTGTTAGACTCCATTAGTAATAAGCAAACCAGGATGTTAAGGCAGGAAGTAAACACATAAAGTTGTTTCTCATCTCATGATAATTGGTCCGTGGAGTAATGATGACTCAAGAATTTCAATGAACTGAATTTTGTTCAATAATATGGATAAGTGGAATTTTTCAGGAAGGTTTAACTCTTCTTCTTCCTTCAAGAAAGCGGAGGACAACAGAGATTTTTTAAAGATAGGGGCCGATCCAAAAGGCTGCCTACGTATCTCATGGAGGAGAAATCAGTACTTATGTAGTTCGAATATATAATGTCTTCTTTTAAGTTCGTAGTCAACCTTCTTGAAATGATAGCAAGTTTTTAGGATGTTTTAAGAATGATTGTGGGCTTTTCTGAGAGACTTGGGATACCTGGAGTATGTTTGGTCGGACTTTTGTATAGAGGGCATTTTTCTGCTTAGAGATGCTCTTTGAAAAATGGTGTTGAATCAATTCACCTTTGATTCGAATCAACATAACACATATAAGCACATAAAGCAATTATATCACACAAGCATATTGTAATAAACGTGCATCCTAGTTAGGTGACCCTTTTGAGCCAAAGGTTGGCCTAACATATTTGAAAGAAGTATATGTTTTTTAAAATCAATCCACTATCCCCCAAAAAAACTCCATAGGTATACATAATGGGCATAAATGCTTACAAAAGTTGCACAAAAGGGATACAATCTTTAGGGAAAGGGTAAATATCATGAGAAAAAAAGAACAATGTCCCGCACAGGGGACAGGAAATACTAGTTCCTAGATGTTCTTCTATCGGTCTTCGCCCTCTTAGCTTTGTCATAGGCGACGTCTGTTGTTGATCAAGTGAGTCCCGTATAACTGTGGTCTATACTCATAAATCAAGCAGAATTGATTTTGACTTTCTTAAATGATTTCGAAACTTTAACAAAAATTTTGAAACAATCTAAGAAATTACAGAGTCGGCACTTAATTTATTTGAATATAAATTAAGAAAACTTTAAAATTAAATCCTAAGTATCAAAACAAAAAAAGACTTAGGCTTTTAAGAAAATCCTGGGTAAGAGGTTCCTATTAACATTTTAAGGAGGTTTTTAAGGCATCTAAAATATCCACTAACTTGTGGTTATCCGAACTATTTGAAAACCACTTTGACTGGCATCTAACGGTTATCCGAACTATTTTAAAACCATTTGACTGACATTTAAAAAAGAGAAGTTGATTTTTGAAAAAAAAAAGTAATTAAGAAAATACTTTTTGAGGTTTATGCAAAATCAATTTTTTAATGACTTAGTTGGAAATTTAACTATGCCTAAGAACAATAATAACAACTAGCACCTAAAAGGGGAAGGAGAAACTAAAAGACTTAGGTCATTAGACTCAAATCAATAAACTTGTTTAAGCTAATTTGGGCTTTCGGCCCATCATCACCTATCTTAATCTAAATATTAGGGTTTTGGCCCACAACCTATCCTAAACTATTTATTGGTATTTTGGCCCATAACTTGTCCTAAACTACACTTTAGAACATTTTGGTCCAAAATTTGCTCCACAGGTATTAGTTTACAACTTTTGGCTTCAAGGCCCAAATAAATGAATAGATAAATAAATACGTACATAAATAAAGATAAAAACAATAATAGTGAAAATCAAGACTTTTCAAGTCTCTTGGCAACTTCAACAATGGGGTTTCGACCTATTTCTCTTTCTTATTATGGTAGATCCTTCTATCTCCAAAGATAGCTGACTCAAAGGATAGGCCGCATTGTCCCGTTACGAGATATGGAGGAAAAGAGTCCATTTGGACTCCAAAATAGATTCATATGCAAACGAAAGATAAATGAATTTAATAGATGTTGTAACAAAACAAAAAGTTAAGATAACAAAGAAACTTGAATTAACTTCACACCTAAATATCAAATAGGAAGCAATAGAAAGCATTCAGATGAAATTGAGAAAGGGGGGTATATACCGACCGGGTTGGAGTGAAAAATCGTGAAGAGTTTGGATAAGATCTTATGTTTTGATTAATCAAATAACATATTCTACAAAAAGAAAAATTGCAGAATACAAACACTAATACCAGTGAACATTAAAAAGAGAGATTTTTATCAAAACATATCGCCAATTCTCCCATACGAATTTAATTAAATAATGGTAGAAGGCTAATACTTTAAATGCAAAAACTGTTCTAGCTAACGATGAGATCATCTAAGAAACCAAAAAATTCACATATATTGATGAAAAAGGAAAGAACAAAAAGGAAGTATTATCCTTTGCAAATAACATCCCCCAAACGAAACATAGAATGTAGAATACTAACATCTTTTAATGAGAAAGCTATGAGAACAAAACAACCGAGCTAACATCTAACGAATCAAGCCTCAATTCATGGTCAAAAGGTTCTTTACATTTGTGGAGCAAGACGAAGTATAAAGTTATATATAATTTAGAGCTTATATGAACAGAATGAAGAAAGACCCAACTTAAACATGCAACAAGAAACATTTTTTTAGCTAACAGCAGCCATCATGCTAATACAGTAGCCTAAATCTAAAAATGGGGCGACATAAGATAAGACCCAGGAAACTAAAATAACACATTCAACATTGAGTCAAGTAATATTGTAGATATTAGATGCTATCTCGAATGTCAATAGATATTAGATGCTGATGATATCCTTGACACCAGTGTATGTATCTCATGTGACAACAAATATTAAAGATTGATGATATCCTCGATGCCAGTGTATGTTATCTCATATGTCAAAAGATATTAAATGTTGATGATATCCCTGACGTCAGCATAAGCTATCTCACGTGTCAACAGATATTAAATGATGATGATATCTACGACACCGGCATATGCTATCTCATTTGTCAACAGATGTTAAATGCTGATGATGTCCTCGAAGCCAGTGTATATTCTATCATGTATCAATAGATATTAAATATTGATTATATCCTAGACACTAGCCTATGCAATCTCGCGTGTCAACGAATATTAGTGCTCCAAAGCATCTTCTAAGGCCAAACCTTATCGTTTTGCATAGCAAACGATTATGGAGACTTAATTGAATGGCATGATGGCCCTCTTGGCAATGAAATGGTATAAAATGGCCCTTTTGTCAATGGAATTAAATGAAATATAACTCCCTGAGAGTACACCCTGGGCGTCACACGGTGTTTCCAGTCTCGAGGAACCACAAGCTAAACCATGAGCTAGTACCTTCTATGAGCATTGAATAACACAATCATGGATGCGGAAGAATAACTGATATACCATAAGGTTTTAATATCTGAAACAAATACTGAATTATGTATCTGAAGAAATAACTATCTGAGCCTAAATAAATACTGAAATCTGTGACAAATTGAATATCTAACTGACATTTCAACTGAAGTCTGACTACTGAACAACTGAATCTAGTGTCTGAAAATCCCCTAAACTAACTAACTGAGAGTTGATGGGACAGGCCCCAACTAACTCTACTAACTACTGAAATAAAGACATAAAGTAAAATAGTCTGTCCTCAAAATATGAGGACTCACAATTGCTACTGCTGGGGGTCTGAGGAGTTTAAGTGTGATCTAGGAACTAAGCGTCAAAACCTATGATATAATACATCATAGCACAAAAGAAAGGTATGCGATCAATACTTTGAATGTACTTGTATGCTAAATGAGGTAGGCTGACATGCATGATTCATGAACAGAAATAATAATTATCTGAATATATATGTAAAACCTGGAATACAGAATAGAGAGCATAAAATCTTTAGATACTGAAAATATGTGAAATCCATAAATACTGTGCATTCTTGAAAGACTGTAAATACTGAATGTACGTGAAATTGGTAGATACTGGGGATACATAACCAAGCATATAACATCAACTGAATAGAAGTCTGTAAACTAGAATACTAAAATAATTGATATCTGTATACCTTTGTCAAACAACACTGAGACTAAACTACTGATTTTATTAATTGATTAAGACTGTGGGAGCTATCATCTAACCGATATTTCCCAATATGAGCTAATTAGGGTCTAACCTATAACCCCAATTGGAAGGATGTCAACACCCTGCCATGGATACTAACATTGTCTGTATGGGTCCACTATATTGATGTACTGTCCCGAAGGACTAAGGGTGTCAAGCCTGAACTGACGGGTGACTCCTGCGAGATAGTCAAGCCTACACTGACGGGTGACCCCTTCGAGATAGTTAAGCCTACACTGACGGGTGACTTCTCATATCCTACGCTAGCTACGTAGTTTTAGAGTTTAGGGACTGCTACTAGAGACTCTGCCTATCTGACGAGGAAACCGCCATCCCTACACCCGCTCAGTGTTAAGTCCTACGCCCAACTGAATGACACTGAGTTACTGACTATTCTGAGTTTAACTGACTAATCTAGTAATGCTCATGATGTATTCTAAAATTTATTCTAAAATTACTGAGAAGACACTAAGTAAACAGCTATGATTTTTGGGTATTCAATACCCCTTGTACTCGAAAGAAATAATAGTAACATGATACTTAAGCTTAGAGGACTTAGCATGAAGGCTTTCATCAAACATGTATTCTTGTAGGCATTTTATCAAACACTTGTTGTTCATAGTTTAGTCAAATCATAGGAATGTTAGGGAACTTGTAGTAATAGCATGAATTCAACATGGATAGTACTAAATCATGATTAATTCAATGAATGATGACATTAAAAACATGGAGAATTGAATAACAACAATAATTTCATTGAAACATGGTATAAAATCATAGTTCATGGAGATTCATGGGTGAAAACATAATTCAAAATTAAATAACTTGAAAAGATCACAATTTTGTAATTTAAATAGGATACCTGACCTCCATGGGTGAAAGGAACCCATGGATGAACATCTAACATACCTGAAATAAATTTGGAAAGATTGAAGGTGAGTTCTTGAGATTTGGCCTTGAATTTTAGAGTTAGGGTCTATTGATCTTGAAAGGGGGATCTTTAATTTAAGAGGAATTAAATAATGGAGAGTATTTAGGACAATCAGGGGTTAAACTTTGTGTTTAGGACGAGTTTAGGGCTTGGGTAAAAGATTTTTGGCCTTAGCACGATGCACCACTATCGCACCAGGCCACTGAAAAATGGACAATTAGAAAACTGGACAATGGCGCGATGCGGTAAGATCATGGTCCTTTACTGGAATGCCATTTTGGCCACCTCCGCAATGCGCCATAATCACGGAGGCTCACTAGAAATTGCCAAACGTGAACTGGGTCCTTGGCACGACGCGCCAACATCATGGTACCATACTAAAAATAAAAAATTGTTATTTAGATTGGCTCCGTGGTGCGCTAAGGATCAAAATGATGGTGTTTAACGACTAAAACTTAAAATCTCCATAACTTCTTACCCAGTTATTGGATTTGGGCGAATTTTATATCATTGGAAAGCTAATTGAATTTCCTATGCAATGAAAGGCTCTAAACTGAAAATTAGTGAGTACTTCAAAAATTTTATATATGAATACTCATGTATTGGGTCTTAAATTATGTTAGAGAAATATGAGGTATTGCAATATCTTCCCCTTGGGATTATTCGTCCTTAAATGAGACTGGTCAAGCTGAGGAAAACTGATGGACTGAGCTTAAACACTGAACATGCATATCTAATGCATGGAATGCATGACTGAACTGATTTGCAAATGCACGACTGACATGAACATAATGTACAACTAAAACTTAGCACGATATAGAGAAATCTTAAGAAGATTAGTACTGTAACACCCTATATTTTGAGCTAGAATGAAAATCATCATTTCTATGTGTAGATGATCCAAAATTCATAAATACTATGCAAATTTGGCATGTTCATCAATTTTATAGTATGGGAACCTATTTGAGCATGAATTGAGATCATAGAGGTCCCCAAACTCAAGGACGAGTTGAAAGCTTTTCTATCGTTTGAGTTTGGATAAGCGTCAAAACTTGGGTCAACTTCAATCGACCAAAACTCTTTGTATACAACAAATTAGAGGTCTTACAATAGATCAAATGAAATCTCTTTGAATTAGCTCTCCAATGATACTAATTTCACTAAAATCCGATACCCGAGTGAAAAGTTATGGCCATTTTTGTGACTGAGACAATAGCATCATGCGATTAGTGTGCGATGCACGCTCTGTCACATGCACTCAATTTATAGGTTATGGTTTTGCATTTTTACAGACAAAAGTGGTATTTTTGATTCTCTATTCAGCCATATCATGGGATTAAATCCCCCAAATACCAAAATAACATTATTTTCTCTCAAAATTACCAAGAACACTCCTTAGGGTTTCAACCCAAAAATCAACATATCTCAAGATTTATCCATAGCTTTTCCTTAATTCTTCAAGAATCGGAATCCCCATTGTGAGGGCCACAAAAAGCACCTATCAATCGTATGTATAGCATCCCAAAAGCTAGAGTTTATTCAAATACTTCTAATTTAAGGTACGTGAGGTTTATCCTAAAACTACATGGACTTGTTGAAAACACTCAATTATAATTTAAAAATCACCAATATTTGTTAAAGGGATTTTGAAATCCATGATTTTATTATGCTTTATGCATGTTTAATGATATTGTTGTTTGGGCCTTTAGACCTTATCCCCTTAAATTGATTTACACATATAAGTATATGTATAAAACTTGAAATTAAAGATTTATTTGAGAACACAAATAATGAAAATCCCTCTCTTGTGATAACCTTATGTTTATGATCTTATGTTGATTGATTGAAATGCATAATTTATGGCTTGAAAATAGTTTACTCAAATAGCATAGTATTTTAAGCATGATTTAGATATTTAAGAGAGGGAGTTTCTTGATGTAAATATATTTTGTTAAAAGAGAAAGATTTTCATGACATTAAGAGTTTTGACATGGCCACCTTGCATCATTGAAAGTTTGACAAAGAGAGTTGCATACATGTGTTTATATGAGTTTTAAAGAAAGAGTTCTTTGAAATAATTTATTGATATGATGGTCCCGGATTTATGATTTGAAAATAGAGATTTTAATATGTTAATAATGGCTCAGAGATATGACTTGCAAGTCAATGGTATGATGATACTATAAGTATGTATGCCATAAAAGAGTATGTTTTCAGAGTTTGATTTTAGAGAATGCATATTTTAAATAGTTAAAACTGGGCTGAAAGAGGGTTAGGTGGTTACTCAAAGAAGGTTTGAGTTCAAGTAACTCTTAGCCTAAAACCGTGATTTGCTGATTCGAGTATATTATTTTTATGCTGGCGACGGTCGTATGGCAAAGCAGAGTCAGAGACTCCAACCCTTGCGGTACACTTGGGTTGGAGGCTTCCCCACCAAATCAATGGCGGATTCCATATAGCCCATGAAATTTCAGAGTTGTAGGATATACCACCTAGCGCAGAAGTAAAACAAAGAGTGACATAGAGTTTAGATGATTTTTCAGGGTCTTTCAAAAATGCCCATGAGATTTCTTACTATATGATATAATTATGAACTGTTTCAAATTGCTCTCATATATTTTTATATAAATTATTATTTTAGATTTGCTATGCATACCAATACATTTGTATTGACCCCCTACCTCCCAGGGTCTAAAGCTTAGTTTAGAAGGCCTGCTAAACAGTAGAGTTTTAGATAGTAGTAAAGTGTGTAGTTGGTGAGCCTTCTTTATTCCAGAAGGCCTGTGTCTTTCAGATTATGTTATTTATTTTGGTTTTGGTCCACTTGGTTTTGGTCCACTAGGGGCCTTGTCCCAGTTTCAGACAATTGTTGTTTTCATAGATAGTAGAGATTTTGCAGATTGAATCATATGTGGTCTAGATGTTGTTGGATCTATTTCCTTATTGTTAAATTAAAATCAGAGCATGACCATGTTTCTGTAATGATTTACAATTCCACATCTTCTTTTATTATATGAATATTATTCATGATTACCAAATGTAGAAGGGCGTCCGGGCCTTCATGGTTCAGGATGCTCATTATGGCCAGGGCCTCAGTTTGAGTCATGACAAACTTGGTATTAGAGCACGGTTCATGGTCCTAGGGTGTCTGCGAAATTGCATCGGGTAGAGTCTTATTTATGGGTGTGTAGCGCGCCACACTTATAAGCAAGAGGCTACTAGGCATTTAGGAATGTCTCTCTTTCTTCATGTTCTAGTTTGTGCTATAGAGTCAGAGTGTTCCTCTTTCATACTCTAATTCGTGCTATGGTGTTTCCTATACAAAAGTAAAGTTATCCCAATTATTTCCTTACTTTGATGTACTTAGATATGTCTCATTGTTGAGGTGAATCAAGTGCAAAATTTTAGAATTTAAATGGTATGGCCCTTTCTGATTGAGCCATATAAGATTTTAAAATTATGCAAGGACTTATGAAGAGTCCGTTAGTGCCTCAGAGTGTATTAATTCAAGTGTGAAATTTGATTCTGATGAAATCGTGCTTTTCAGCCTGCGCTATTAAGTGTATTCAGTCCTTTTTATAATTTATGTTGCAGATGTCACGCTTAAGGAGGAATGATATGTAGCAGAATATTGGAACTGTATTTTCACCCGAATAGTAGTATAGTTAAGTGTCGGTGTCATGACCTATTGGTGGTGATATTGGACCAAGAAATTGGTGATGTGAAGTCACAAAGTTAGAAGTTAGAGTGAGGATGACTTGTGTAAATAAATATTTTATTTGAATAACCGATATTTGAGGATGATTTACCTTTTTATAGTGATAGACTAATGTGGTGGCTAGTAGCATGTGTGGATTGTATGGTAGTTTGTGGGGGAAATGTTTGACTCAAATTTTATTTATACATAGTAAGATGTGTATTCTTAGATCCTTGATTATTGTGTGTCAAGTTTCTATCTCGTGTAATCTTGTAATCATGTGTTGTTGAAACTAAAAGTTTAGTAAAGCTGTGTGGGGCTCTTTCGATTCACTAGCATAGTTGCCTTGTCATTCATCTCATTTTCTTGTTCAAAACAAAAGATCAAAGTCTAGTGAAGTCGTGTGAGGCCGATTTCGATTCACTAGCAACTTGTTGTTCTTGTGTAGGTTGAATATATGTATAGCCGAATCTTTTTGTATGAAATTGAGTTAGTAATAAAGTGATATGTCCTTGTGTGTTAGTTTAGTATAAGGTATAGAAGGAGTTATTAGTCAAGGTGAATTGTTGTTTGCTTGAAGTATGAAAAAGGATAGATTAGCCAGGAGGTTATAATTATAGACTCATGGTTGTTATGGAATTTGAAGGTAGTCTAAATGTACGCTTGGGTAAGTAAGTGTGATGTGAGAAAGTCGTATAAGTAGATAAGATTGTATGGGGTTATAATATTAGATTAAGGTTGACATTGTCTATTATGTGACTCTATCCCTCCCCCTACATTGACCTTCTTTTCTTTGGTAGTTGTAAACTAGTACTACTTGTGAGAAGGTATGTAGTAGATTTTAAGGCATAGCAGTTATGTTAGGAAGGTGTTTTGGTTGTGGGTTGTATCTAAATAAAATGAGATATTTGGGTAGAATATCCCAATTTGATGGACTAGTATATTATGTTGCATTCTTCATTGGTGGTAGATGATTGATGCTAGACTATAGGTTGATGTGTTGAAATAGTGCGTGTTAATGAATTATAATAAGGAAAATCGTAAGGTCATGATCGATCATTGTGGCTACGGAGTTCTAGTGTATTATTGTTTCTTGATGTTTTATTTTGTAGTTTCCAGTGAAAATTATGTGTAAGATTGGGTTGTAAATCATGTTTATCCCTAGACATTAAGTTTGAACAGTTGATGGCCATGAAGGTGGATGTGATTATTTCTTGGTTAACGATTCTAGTTTTATAGAAGCGATCTAGTAGGTTTGAACAGCGTATGTAAGAGTTTAAGTTTATTTGATTCATAATGAAATATGATGTTGTATGTATGAGGTTGCGGTATTTTTCTAAGGCTATTACATATTGTGTATGGCTAGTGGTACCATTGAGTTGCTAGGTGGAGAAAAGACAAGTTTGATGGTATTAAGAAGTTATGATTAACGATGTTGAGCCTTTTTGTATAATCTTGATTCTCATGGTTTAGAAATATAAGTTTGCAGGCATAATGCTAGTAAACTATGACAGAAGTGATATGGTCCGTCAAAGGTTTGGAGATATCCATGTTTAGTGTTAGCAGAATCTAAGTTGGTGAATGTTTAAGATGTTATATGATGACTTTTGGGGTTATAGAAACCTAAGGGTTAAATCTTAGAAGGAGGTATTAGCATTGTTTGCTATACATGAAGATACCGTCTTACAGGGTAAGTTTAATTTTATGTGTATTTTTATATCCCCGACTCTAGAGTAAAGTGATTTCACTTTATACCAGAGTGTATATAGTGGTTCACAGACTTAGAGTAATGGCTTCAATCTAAGGGGGAGATGATAGAACGAATAACCAAGTTAAGTTTCTAGATGCTAATAGATGTGCCAGTAAGTTGTGGAATTGGTCGTGAGAAAGAACGATGCTCAATCTATTCTTATTTCAGCAGTTTACTTCAGTTATTCCGATACATACTCATGCTTTATGTTTCAACTTCATGATCATTATCCGTCTTCATGCATATGATAAGGAATCATGTACTCTCCTAGTTCCTAGTATGATGAGTTCCCAGTTTATTCAGCAGTCAGAATCACTTTTCGGAAGTTATGAATTCCAAAAATTCAGGTCATGCAGTTCATGACTCTTGTGCACATGTGATACTCTTCACGATCAGTGAAAATTCAGATTTATATCATGTACGTCCTCAAATTAGACCTCTGTAATGATTCCATACCGTGAGTGCTATATTCCTCATGCCTAAGTAAGGTATCAAGTTATGGTTAGTACTCTCCTCATGTTTTGGATTCCAGTATCCCAATTTTTCAGTGACCTTTTCCCTAGGTCGAGATAGTGATGATGAATAGTTGCCTAGATGGGAAAGAGTAAACATTTTTTGTTGATGAAAGATGGTTGTGTGATTATTTGAGTTAAGGTAGTAATTTTGGAGTAAGATTGAGGCTAAGTCTTTGATACATGTCAAGGTTAGTTGAAGTTTTATATGTTATATTTGGGAAAAATTGTTGTGTGCTTGTTTTATGTAAGTCTATAAGTTGAAAGAATTTTGAGGTAAAGTTTCGTGTATGGCTTGGTTAGTTGAGAATATTTTATGTGTATCATCTGAATAATGTAGGGAAGTTGTTATGGATAGAAGTATTAGAGAATATGAGAAAGATACTTTATGAGTATTTGTTTAGAAATACATATGTGGGTATAAAGATAGGCTTGAATATCATGTGTGTATACATACGAATGGATGCTTCGAGTGTTTGTAAATGTCTAATGCGAAGTTGAAAGTGATTGTTGGAGTGGCAATAAGAATTATGCATGAGATGAGGAATTGTGAAATACAGGGTGTACTGAATTCATGATTCATACTAGTACTACAGTATTATGTGGTGTGTCTTGTGATTTTGAGTTAAGCTTGAAGATGGTGAGGGGATTTAGTTCAGTTTAGACATTAGTAGATGGAAATATCAGCAGCCATGTGAGAAAAATAAGTGGAATCAATGGGCATGGTGTTTAAGGGGAAAGTATAGTTGAGAGAGTATTTTAGAAGTGTGGCTAACCTTGAAAGTAAGAAGTTGCATTGCCTAAGTTTTGATAATTCTATCCTAGTTTATGAGTTATATATCTATATACCATGCTATAGAGTAGCGTCATTGTTGTGATTCCTTAGTTGGATGTCTTGTGTAAATCATGCCAAAGATTCTTTGCTCCCTTATGCTACTAGAACTTCTTTAGAAAGAGTGTTGAAGAGATACTCCAGTTAAGTATAAGGTTCCAGCATAATTCAGTCTGTATAGCCAGTAATTCAGTTAACAGTCAGGCAAACAAGTTACGGTGGTTTTCCACCTTTTCACCCAGTCCTACTATCCGAAGTCTCAGGCGTATGACCATCCCAAGAGATAATCTATTCCATTCATGTTAGTTGCAAATTTAGTTCAGTCAAAGCATCATGTTTCAGATTCAACTATTTAGTCATGACTCAGTTCATAAGAGTTCAGCGCATAATCTCAAATTTTCCCAAGTATTTTAGCTTAGACAGTGTAATACCCCGATACGATCTAAGTCCGGTTGTCTCATTATTCATACTTGCATAAGTTATCACTTCTCAATTCAATATGTATGATTTGATCATGAACACTTCAAGGGAATCCTAAACTCTCAGTATGAATTAGCTCCTTAAAGGAAGACATTTAAACTTCTATGTTTCAGCTCGGCTATATCCTTTCTTAGAAGACATATCATGTCCACATTATTTCATACCTTAATGACTTCAACATTCCTACCCATCATTCGGGGACGAATGATCCCAAGGGGGAGATAATGTAATACCCCACATTTTGGGCTAGAATGAAAACCATTATTTCGATGCATAGATGATCAAAAATCCATAAATACTATGCAAATTTGGCATGTTAATCAATTTTTTAGTGTGGGAACCTATTTGAGCATGAATTGAGATCATATAGGTCCCCAAACTCAAGGTCGAGTTGACAGTTTTCCTATCGTTCGAGTTTGGGTGAGCGTCGAAACTTGAGTCAACTTCAATCAACCATAACTTTTTGTATATAACGAATTAAAGAGCCTACTATATATCAAATGAAATCTCTTTGAATTATATTTCCAACGATACCAATTTCGCCAAAATACGATACCCGAGAAAAAAGTTATGACCATTTTCATGACTGAGACAGTAGCATCGTGCGATTAGCATACGACACACGCTCTGCCGCATGCACTCAATTTCCAGGATCTGTTTTCGCATTTTTAAGGGCAAAAGTGGTATTTTTCACCTCCTATTCAGCCATATCACGGGATTGAATGCCCCAAACACCAAAATAACATTATTTTCTCTCAAAATCATCAAGAACCCTCCTTAGGATTTCAACCCAAAAATTGACATATCTCAAGATTTAGCCGTAGCTTTTCCTTAATTCTTCAAGAATTAGAATCCCCATTGCGAGGGCCACAAGAAGCACCCAACAATCGTACGTATAGCATCCCAAAAGCTAGAATTCATTCAAAAGATTCTAATTTAAGGTACGTAGAGTTTATCCTAAAACTACATGGGCTTGTTGAAAACACTCAATTATGATTTAAAAATCATCAAGATTTGTTAAAGGGGTTTTGAAATCCATGATTTTATTATGCTTTATGCATGTTTAATGATGTTGTTGGTTTGGCCTTTAAGCCTTATCCCCTTAGATTGATTTACACATATAATTATATGTATGAAACTTGAAATTGAAGATTTGTTTGAGAGCACAAATAATGAAAATCCTTCTCTTGTGATAACCTTATATTTATGATCTTATGGTGATTGGTTGAAATGTATGATTTATGGCTTGAAAATAGTTTACTCAAATACCATAGTATTTTGAGCATGATTTAGATATTTAAAAGAGGGAGTTTCTTGATGTAAATATATTTTGTTAAAAGAGAAAGAATTGCATGAGATTAAGAGCTTTGACGTGGCCACCTTGCATCATTGAAAGTTTGACAAAGAGAGTTGCATACTTGTGTTTACATGAGTTTTAAAGAAAGAGTTCTTTGAAATAATTTATTGATATGGTGGTCCCGAATTTATTCTTTGAAAAAAAAGATTGTAATATGCTAATAATGGCTCAGAGATGTGACTTGCAAGTCAATGGTATGACGATACCATAAGTATGTATGCCATAACAGAGTATGTTTTCAGAGTTTGATTTTAGAGAATGCATATTTTAAAGAGTTAAAACTGGTCTAAAAGAGGGTTAGGTGGTTACCCAAAGAAGGTTTGAGTTCAAGTAACTCTTAGCCTAAAACCGTGATTTGCCGATCCGGGTATATTATTTTTATGCTGGCGATGGCCGTGTAGCGTATTAGATTTAGAGACTCTAACCCTTGCGGCACACTTGGGTTGGAGGCTTCCCCGACGAGTCAAAGGCGGATTCCATATAGCCCGTGAAATTTCAGAGTTGTAGGGGATACCACCTAGCGCAGAAGTAAAACAAAAGTGTCATAGAGTTCAGATGATTTTTCAGAGTCTTCGAAAATACCCATGATATTTCTTACTATATGATATGATTATGAACTGTTTCAAATTGCCCTCATATATGTTCAATATAAATTATTATTTTGAATTTGCTCTGCGTACTAGTACATTTGTATTGACCCCCTTCTACCTCCCAAGGTCTAAAGCTCAGTTCAGAAGTCCTGCTAAACAGTAGAGTTTCATACAGCAGTGAAGTGTGCAGTTGGTGAACCTTCTTTATTCAAGAAGTCCTATGTCTTTCAGATTATGTTATTTATTTTTGATTAGGTCCACTAGGGGCCTTGTCGCAGTTTCAAACAGTTGTTGTTTTCAAATATAGTAGAGATTTTGCAGACTGAATTAGATGTGGTCTAGATATTGTTGGATCTCTGTCCTTATTGTTAAATTCAAATTAGAGCATGACCATGACTATGTTTCTGTAATGATTTACAATTCCTCATCTTCTTTTATTGTATGAATATTATGCATGATTACCAGATGTAGAAGGCTATCTGGGGCTTCATGGTTCAGGAGGATCGTTACGTCCAGGGCCTCGGTTTAGGTCGTGACAAGTACCTTAAACCGAATGTGAATTCGCGGAGAAAAGATGAGGGTACTTGGTCTGCATATCTGCTTCTGCTTCCCAAGTGGCTCCCTCAATAGACTGATTCCGCCAGAGAACTTTGACTAGTAGAACTTCTTTGTTCCTTAGTCTACGAACTTGATGATCAAGAATTTCGACTAAAACTTCCTCATAGGAAAGACTGTTCTGAACATCTACATTTTCTAAGGAAACAACTATAGCTGATCACCAATACATTTCTTCAACAACGAGACATAGAACACTAGGTGTACTGAACCTAGATCTGAAGGCTACTCCAGATCATAAGCTACCTTTCTGAAATGACTAAGAATTCTGAAGAGACCTACATATCGAGGACTGAGTTTCCCTTTCTTTCCAAATCTTTTCACTCCCTTCATGGGAGAGATTTTCAAGTACACCAAATCACCGACCTCAAACTCGAGATCCTTTCTCCTCACATCTGCATATGATTTCTATTGGCTTTAGCCTATTCTAAGCCTCTCTCTAATCAACTGAACCTTCTCTAAGGCATCAAACAGCAAGTCAGGCCCTACTACTGCGTCCTCACCCACTTCAAACCAACCAATTGGTTATCTACATCTTCTACTATAGAGAACCTCAAATGGAGCCATTTGGATATTGGAATGATAGCTATTATTATATGTGAATTTAATCAAAGAAAAGTGGTCATCCCAACTACCCTTGAAATCAACAACGCATGCTCTCAGCATATCCTCAAGAGTCTGAATGGTCCTTTCTACTTGACCATTTGTCTGAGGGTGGAAAGCTATACTGAGGTGGATTTACATACCAAGACCCTTTTGGAATGCCTTCTAGATGTGAGAGGTAAACTGGGTACCTCTATCTGAGATGATAGATAAGGGAATACCATGCAACCTAACCAACTCTCTGTGATAGTGTTTGGCATAGTCGAGTAAGAGATATGGACTGGAAAGATATAAGGTAATTTGGTCATTCTGTCTATGATATCCCAAATAGAATCATGTTGATGATAGGTACGAGGTAAACCTGTCACAAAATCCATATTCACTTCTTCCCATTTATTTGTGGGAGTACTAAACTCCTACATAGACCCACTAGGCTTCTAGTGCTCAATCTTAACCTGCTGGAATGTAGAGCACTTAGCTACGAACTCTACAATATCCCTCTTCATCCCACTCCACCAATAGATCTCCCTTAAATCACAGTACATCTTAGTAGCCCCTGGATAAATAGAGTATCGCGCATCATCCACTTCTACAAGAATTCATTGCCTCAAGTCATCTACACCAGGCACACATAGCCGACCTTGACAACACAGCACACCATCTCCCCCTTGGGAGAAAACATCCACCTTCTGATCTCTAACTGATTCTTTCAATGTAACTAGACTGGGATATCTATCCTATTTTTCCTTTACTTTGAAAACTAGAAAGGATTTTGAACTACTCTGCACTCATACACTACCTTCTGCTGAATCGATTAGGCGGACACCTAGTCGGGCAAGCTGATAAACTTCCTGAGCTAATTTCTTCTTACCATCCTCAACATGAGTAACACTACCCATATACAATCTACTGAGAGCATCTATCACTATATTGGCCTTCCTCGGATGATACAGAACACTATGTCATAATCTTTCAATAACTCTAATCACCTTCTCTGATGTAAATTCAAGTCTTTATAAGAGAACACATACTGTAAGTTTTTATGATCTTTGAACACATCAACATGTACCCATACAAGTAATTCCTCCAAATATTTAAGGCAAACACTACAGCCGCTAGCTCGAGATCATGAGTTGGATAATTCTTTTCATAGGGTTTAAGCTGTCTAGAGGCATAGGCTATGACCTTTCCTCTCTATATAAGGACACAACCCAAACCTACTCTAGATGTACCAAAGTACACAACAAACCCATCTGAACAATCTGGCAAGGTAAGAATAGGGGCTAAGGTTAGTTGAGTCTTCAACTCCTGAAAACTCTTCTCACAGGAATCTGACCACTAAAACTTAACTTTTTTTTGAGTCAACCTGGACATGGGGGATGCAATAGATGAAAACCCTTCAAAAAACTGATGGTAATAACCATCCAAACCCAAGAAACTCCTGATATCTGATGGAAAGATAGGTCTAGGCTAGTTCTTCACCACCTCGGTCTTTTAAGGATCAACTCTAATGCCATCACCGGAAATAATATGTCCAATAAAAGCTACTTATCTTAGCAAAAATTCATATTTACTAAATTTGATGAATAATTGGTGAGCTCTAAGAGTTTGTAACACTATTCTGAGATGGTCTGCATAATCACTTTTGCTACGGGAGTAAACAAGGATATCATCAATAAAGACTATGACGAACATGTCCAAGTACTACTTGAACACTCGGTTCATCAAGTCCATGAAGGTTGTTGGGGAATTCGTAAGACAAAAGGACATGACTAGAATTTAAAGTGACTATACCAGGTTTGGAAAGTCATTTTCTGAATGTCACATTCTCTGACTCTAAGCTGATGATAGCTTGATCTGAGGTCTATCTTAGAAAAATAACAAGCTCCCTAAAGTTGGTACAACAAATCATCGATTCAAGGAAGTGGATATTCATTCTTGGTGGTGACTTTGTTCAACAAACAGTAATCAATACACATTCTAAGATAACCGTCTTTCTTATGCACGAATAGAACTAGGGTGCCCTACGGGGAGACACTGGGTCTGATGAATCCCTTATCTAGGAGATCCTTCAACTGTTCTTTTAGTTTTTTGAGTTCAATTGGAGCCATTCTGTATGGAGGAATATATATGGGCTGAGTGTCTAGAAGAAGGTCTACTCTGAAGTCGATTTCCCTTTCAAAAGGAACTCTGGGAATATCTTCAGGGAACACATCTGGAAATTCCCTGACTACTGAACCTGACTCAAGGGTTAGAGTTTATAAATTTGAGTCTTTGAATTAAACAAGTTGGTAAATACACCCCTTGGATATCATTTTTCTCGATCTAAGGTACGAAACAAGTTGACCCTTGAGAGCTATAGTGTTACCCATGCATTTAAGGCTTGTTTATTTGGGAACTGAAAATGAACTATTCTGCTTCTACAATCAACTGAGGCATATCATGAGTGGAGTCAATCCATGTCGAGAATGACATCAAAATTCGTCATCATTAACTCCACGAGACCAACTAAGGTAAATTTATGAGATATTGTGACAAGATAGTTCCTATATACCTGTCTAGCTACAATGGAAACACCCACTGGGGTAGACACTGAAAAGGGATCTACTAGAGTTTCAATACTGACTCCGAAGTTGATGGCTATATATGGAGTTACAAAAGAAAGAGAAGTTCCAGGGTCTAGTAAGGCATATACATGCAAATGAAAGACCTGTAACGTACCAGTAACTATTTCAGGAGAATTTTCCTGATCTTGGTGGGAATAAAGAGCTTACAATCTATTCAGACACTGACCACTGGTAGCACTGGAAGCGGCACCCTGCTAGTCGGGCGATCGGATAGAACTGACGACTGATTGGACTGGCCTTGTTGGAGAAACTCCCTACCTTTCTAAGAAACTACCTGACACTCGCAAATATGATAGCCTGGCTTGCCACATCCAAATAACATATCACTGCCTACTCTACACTCACCCTGATGGTGTCTGCCATATTTCTAACATAGAGGATTCGTGCGGGCACTGTTAACACCGCCTTGGGACTTAGAGCCTGCTGCCCTATCCCAATTATCATTTTTGAATTTGGGTACTGAGGCACTGGCTAAAGAAGGTGTTGGGGCTGAGGACCTCTGATAGAATTGGGGATGATTACGTTTTTCTAACCTTGGCTGACTGAAACTAAAACTACCTATCCTAGCTCTTTTGTTTCCCCTCTCCCTCTCCTTAATCTCCTGCTCCTCAATTTGTTGAGCATGGACCATCAACCTAGAAAAGTCCATCTCTCTAATTAGCATTGTGATCCTGCACTCCTTGACCACACTAACAGATATGCCAGACACAAATTTACTCATCTTCAACCTGTTGTCGGCTACCACATGAGGAGCATATCTAGCTAACTAAGAAAACTTGAGGGAATACTCCTTCACACACATGCTACCCTGCCTCAAGTTAATAAATTCTAACACCTTGGCCTCTCTCAACTCCAATGGGAAGAATCTATCTAAGAAAGTTGTGGCAAACTCTTCCCACTCTACAGGCCTTGCATCAACACCCCTATCTACCTTTCACTGCTTAAATCATGTTTGTGCTACATCCTACAACTGATATACAGCCAACTCAGAACTCTCATTGGATGTCACCCCTATAGCATCTGTTACCTTTTGAACCATATCTAAGAATTCCTGTGGATCCTCTTCAGACTTGGATTCTGTGAAACAAAGAGGATTCATTCGGGTGAAGTCTCAAATTCTGGTTGTAGCAGTATTGGCTACTGGGCTGGTTGGAACAGTAGTTAGTCGTTCATTCTATGCTACTATGAAATTTGCTAGAGTGGTAAATGCAGCTCTGAATTCTACGTAGGAGACATGAACGTCCAGAGGATCTGCCTGGACGGCTGAGATGTTGGCTGGTTTCTTGCTCCTCTTCTGTTATTATTTTTAGGAGGCATGTTCTGTAAATGAAAGAAAGAAATGAATTAGAATGAGAGTTTAACATAAGCTCATGCGCACTCGCATGATAAGAATACTGAAAGAAGGGAAACTTTTTCTAAATGCCTAGTAGCCTCTCATTCATAAGTGTGGCGTGCAACACACCCATGCACAAGAATCTACTTGACGCGGCTTTCAGACTTTCTAGGAAACTTTAAAACCTTAGGCTCTGATACCAAGTTTGTAACGCCCCGAGAGTACACCCTGGGTGTCACACGGTGCTTACAGTCCCGAGGGACCACAAGCTAACCCATGAGCTGGTACTTATTGTGAGCACTGAATAACAAAATCATAAATATGGAATAGTAACTGATATGCCATAAAATTTTAATATCTAAAACACATACTGAATTATGTATCTGAAGAAATAACTATCTGAGCCTAAATAAATACTAAATTTATGATAAATTGAATATTTAACTGACATATCAATAGAAGTTTGAATACTAAATAATTGACAATAGTGTTCGAAAAGCCTCTAAACTGACTAACTAAGAGTTGATGGGATAGGCCCCAACAAACTTCACTAACAACTGAAATAAAGACATGAAGTAAAATAGCCTGTCCTCAAAATTTGAGGACTCACCACTGCTACTGCTGGGGGTCTGAGGAGTCTAAGTATGATCCGAGAACTAAGCATCAGAACCTATGATATAATACATCATAGCGCAAAAGAAAGGTATGCGATCAGTACTTTGAATGTACTTATATGCTAAATAAGGTAGGCTGACATGCATAGTTTCATGAACAGGAATAATAATAATCTGAATATACATGTAAAACATGGAATACTAAATAGAGAGCATAAAATCTATAAATACTAAAAATATGTGAAATTCATAAATACTGTGTATGCATGAAAGTCTATAAATACTGAAGGTACGTGAAATCAGTAGATACTGGGGATGCATGACCAAGCATATAACATCAACTGAATAGAAGTCTGTAAACTGAAATACTAAAATAACTGATATCTGTATGCCTTGGTTAAACAACACTGAGATTGAACTACTAATCTGATTATTGGACTGAGATTGTTGGAGCTATCGTCTAACCGACATTCCCCAATCTGAGCTGATTGGGGTCTAACTTGTAACCCCAGTTGGAAAGGTGTTAATACCATGCCATGGGTACTAATGTTATCTATGTGGATCCACTATACTGATGTACTATCCCAAAAGACTAGCGGTGTCAAGCCTAAACTGACGGGT
>NC_061120.1:33574905-33627633 GCF_002878395.1 Capsicum annuum | reverse complement strand
AAGACACTAAGTAAACAGCTACGATTTTTGGGTATTCAATACCCCCTAGACTCAAAATAAATAATAGTAACATGATACCTAAGCTTAGAGGACATAGCATGAAGGTTTTTATCAAACATGTATTCTTATAGGCATTTTATCAAACACTTGTAGTTCATAGTTTGGTCAAATCATAAGAATGTTAGGGAACTTGTAGTAATAGCATGAATTCAACATGGATAGTACTAAATCATGATTAATTCAATGAATGATAACATTAAAAACATGGAGAATTGAATAACAACAATAATTCCATTGAAACATGGTATAAAATCATAGTTCATGGAGATTTATGGGTGAAAACATAATTTAAAATTAAATAACTTGAAAAGATCACAATTTTGTAATTTAAATAGGATACCTGAGCTCCATGGGTGAAAAGAATCCATGGATGAACATCTAACATACCTGAAATAAATTTGGAAGGATTGATGGTGAGTTCTTGAGATTTGGCCTTGAATTTTAGAGTTAGGGTTTGTTGTTCTTGAAAGGGGGATCTTTAATTTAAGAGGGATTGAATAATGATGAGTATTTAGGTCAATCGGAGGTTAAATTTTCTGTTTAGAAGGAGTTTGGGGCTTAGGAAAAAGACCCAAATACCCCTAAATGAATTTTAAAACGCAAGCTGAAAACTGAAGATCCCAATTTTTTGCCTTGGCACGATGCGCCACTATTGCGCCAGGCCACTGGAAAAGGGATAATTGGGAAACTGGAGGATGGCGTGACGCGGTAAGATCGCGGTACTTCACTGGAATACCATTTTGGCCACCTTCGCGACGCCCCATAATCGCGGAGGCTCACTGGAAATTGTCATACATGAACTGAGTCCTTCGCGCGATGCGCTAACATCGTGGTACTACACTAGAAACTAACAATTTTTATTTAGACTGGCTCCGAGAAAAGCTAAGGGTCTAAATGACGGTGTTTAATGACTGAAACTTAAAATTGTCATAACTTCTTACCCGGTTATCGAATTTGGGCGAATTTTATATCATTGGAAAGCTAATTAAATTTTCTAAGCAATGGCAGGCTCTAAACTGAAAATTAATGAGTAATTCAAAAATTTATATATGAATACTCATGTATTGGGTCTTAGATTGTGCTAGGGAAATATAGGGTTACATGAAATGGCCCTCTCGGCAATGAAATAAAATAGCTCTCTCGGCGATGATATAAAATGGCCCTCTCGGCAAGGAGATAATTTTAAATGACCTTCTTGGAAATGAGATGATATGAAATGGCCCTATTAGTAATGGCATGAAATGGCCCTTTCGGCAATAAGATGATATGAAATAGTCCTCTCGGCAATGAGATGATATGAAATGGTCTGCTCGGCATGGCCCTCTTAGCAATGAAATAAAATAAAATGGCCCTCTTAGCAATGGCATGAAATGACCCTCTTGACGAAGATATAAAATGGCTCTCTCGACAATGGCATAAAATGTCCCTCACGATGATGATATGAAATGGCACTCTTAGAAATGGCATGAAATGGCCTTCTCGGGGATGATATAAAATGGCTCTCTTAGCAATGGCAAGAAATTACCCTCTCGGCAATGAGATGATAAGAAATGGCCCTCTTGGCGATGAGATGATATGAAATAGCCTCTTGGCAATGGCATGAAATATCCCTCTCGGTAATAAGATGATATGAAATGGACCTCTTGACATGGGATGATATGGAATGGTCCTTTCGGTGATTTGAAAATAGTTTCACCTATGTCTGTTTGTCTGCGTTTTGCTTACTACATGTACCTGTACTTAAGGTTGACAGTTAGTAGACACATTGTCACTCTCACTAGAGACCACAGTCAAGCTTTAAGATAGTTTAATGAAAAATAGTGAGCATCATAGTTTGAATGACTTATTCCGCCATTAATCTTTTTTTTTTTTGAAGAAATAATTAAATAGCAGATCCACCGAATGAAGTAAATGGGGCAAACTCCTTATTTGGGGGACTACTCAAATTTTGTTTGCTTCGCGTCAAGGCAAATTTTGAGGATGACTTTCTACTTTTCCTCCTATTGAGTGGTTCTTTTATTGTTGTATTTATCGTGCCAACTCCCTTGAATGCACCTCCGCTCAAGGTAAATATTTAGTAGATACAAAGTCGTTTTTCCTAGCGACTATTTTTTAGAAAAATTCTAAATACAATATTCATAAAGAAGATAAGGCATCTTTTTTTGTCCTTCATGGTCTCACAAAATGATATAGACAATTCAATAGGTCCTCGATAAATGGGTATTAAACCTATTTTTTGGGGCTACCCAAAATTACCGTTCTTAATCACTATATGCTTTAGTGTGGCTCGCAACTTTCTTAGGGATTTTTTGAAAAAGATTCACATTTTTGTGTATTGATCCCTGCATTAACAGAAAAATGATTAGTCTTGAGTAAAACTACTCCGTGTTGACTTTCTTCGATCCTTGATTTGCTCATCTCCATCTTTTGGGTGCTCCATCATGTTAGGACTTCCACCCTAACTCCCTGTTTCAATAGATGCCTAGGAAATAACTAAATAAAAAAATTTGCACAGATTTTCAAAAGTATTCTTAATTATTAGAAACTAGTTTCAAAATTTTCTGTAAAAGCTTTAGAAAATCTATGTCAGTTATGTCATGTACAAGATCAACGAACATCTTCCTCTTGGTTCTAACTATATCTAATGTTTGATGGAGAATTGTCATGGATTCATCATCGTTGAGGTTTTCTATCAGAAGTTCTGTCATAGCCGGAGATTTAGTCTATCTAGACTTTACCACAGCTAGCAATTTTTAAAGGTTGAATTTGACCTCTGGCGCTGGGGGATTTGAAATATATTAGTGAAAATTTTGAGGACTCCCTAAAAATTTCTTCCCCAGTTTAATACTATTTGAGATGATCTTGGATTGATAGGATCTGAAGTCTCGCGGGACTTCATCTTCTTTATTGAATGATGATCTTCCTCTTGTGAATTTTTGAGATTCCTTCTCAAAAATTCTGCCCCAGTTTCTATTTCCTGGGGTTATATGACCAACCTGTTAAGGCGCCTACGTATCCCGTTGAATCAAGAATCAAGTCAAACATAGTTCCAAGCCTACGCTAGTAGTATATAGAAAAATCTAAAGGGTTGATTAAAGCCGACATAAGCCGCCTATGTATCTCATTCTTGAGAATTCAGGTCATCACGTAGTTCATACACAAAAGGAAAGGATAAATCCTCCTAGGGGGTTGACCAAGCTGACATAGGCCGCCTACGTATTCCTTTCTTAGGAATTCAGGTCAAATGTAGTTCGTACATAGAAGAAAAAGGATTCTAGGCAATTACACATCATAAAACAAATAGTATCATAAAGGCGATTACAAATAAACTAATTAGTATCTCCTTACCACATCGGAATTAATTGGTTTGGTCTACTCTTGACCATCCATCTCAGATAGAATCAGAGCTCCTCCGGATAGTACCTTGCGAACTATGTATGTTCCTTGCCAATTTGTAGAAAACTTGCCTTTGTACTCTTCTTGGTGAGGGAATATGTATTTCAGAACCAATTGCACACTTTAAATGTTCGAGGTCTTACTTTCTTGATGAAGGCACGGATCATCATGTGTTGGTACAACTAACCATAACACACGGCAACCATTCTTTTCTTATCAATCAATTTGAGTTGTTCATTGCGAACTCATCAACCCTATTGTACGATACCCTAGTAGAGCGTAGGGAAACATCACGTGCTGTGATCTATCATTTTTGACCCTCTTACTCAAGATATTCTTGATGTTTTTATTGGCGGCTTCCGCAGCTCTATTCATCTAGGGACTATATGTGGTCAAGTTGCAATGAACAATCTTGAACTGATGACAAATCGCATTCATCAAGTGATTATTTAAATTGGACCTATTATCAGTAATAGTCAATTCTGGCACTCTCTGTATGAAGCAGATCTGACCCACTTAGTGAAGTAATCAACAGAAACCAAAATGAATCTATTATCATTTGACGTCGGTGGCTCTATTGGTCGGATAACATCCATACCCTAAGCTATAAAAGGTTACGATGAACTCGTCGTAAAAAGCTCATGTGGGGGCACTCGGATCAAATCTCCATGTATCTAGAATTTTGGGCACTTCTGCACATACTTGCTACAATCATTTTCCATAGTCATCCAGAAGTAATCAGTTCTCAAGATCTTTCTAGCAAGGGCAAACCCATTCATTTGGGGGCCGCAAACTCCTGCATGTACTTTCTTTATTAATATCGTGACTTTTGCGGTATAGACACATCTTAAGATTCCTAAGTCTGGAGTCCTATAAATAATTTCCCCACTTGAAAAATAATTCTTTGCCAAATGTCAAATTGTCTTTTTCTGATTGTTGCTAACCCCTTTGGGATATATACCAGATTCTAAAGACCTTTTGATATCATAGTACCATGGCTTTTTGTCAAGCTCCTCTTCGATGTGAGCACAATTTATGGATTGTTCCTTCAAGCTTATTTCCAAAGGATCAATGTAACTCTGATCTGGGTGCTGAATCATAGAGGATATAGTAGCCAAAGCATCGATAAACTCATTTTGTATCCATGTGATATATCTAAAATCAACTTTATTGAATCTCCCACACAAATTCTGCACCAGCTCTACATAAGGGGTAATCTTGGAGTTCTTACCACCCATTTCCCCATACCTGGTGAATCAGCAAATTTGAGTCTCCGATGACTAGCTATTCACGAACACCCATATCAAGTGCCAACTTGAGACCTAGGATGCAAGCTTCATATTCATCCATGTTATTGGTACACAAGAACCGCAATTTAGCGGTTGCTGGATAGAGTTGGCCCATTTTTTACACCAAAATCGCCTCAATTCCTAAGCCTTTGAATTTGACCGCTCCATCAAAGAACAATCTGCAATGTTTTCTCCTACGAATAAAATATCCTTATTTTTAAAGTGACTTGTATTCATCATCAATCAAATTCTCTACTAAATGATCTGCTAAGACTTGCCCCTTGAATGCCTTATGAGTCACATACACAATGTCGAACTCACTCAGCAATATTTTCCACTTAGCTAACTTTCCTTTATCCATGGATTTCTAAAATATATACTTCAATAGATCCATTCTGGAAATTAGATATGTTGTGTATGAGGATAGATAATGCCTCAACTTTTGTATGGGTCAGGTCAAAGCACAACATATCCTTTCTAAAAATGTGTAGCGAGCCTCGTACGATGTGAACTTTTTAGAACTGCAACAATATTGTTTAGCAATGTTAGATATCTTGTGAATTCCATAAAGTTTGATTGAATTTGCCTCGTCACTTCTTCCTTGATCTTCAAACTTAAGTCCGGCTTGAATTTTTGTATTTTTTGCTTTACTGGATCAAACTCGGGATTAATTGATTGCTTATGTAACACAATGTTGGTATTTAACCCCAGCATATCATCGTAGTACCAAGTAAATATATCAATGTATTCCTTATAGCAAGTGGATGAGTTCTCTTTAGTTTCCTCTAGGTTGAGCTTCTCCCGATTTTCAAGTTCTTGTATGTCTTCCACTAACCACTCTTCATCATGGTCATTTCATTCATTATCATTCACCTCAGTTTGTTCATCTAACCCTTGACATGACATGACAATGAAAGATTTTAAATTATTATTACTGATTGACCGAGTAGCAATAAGTGAAGTGGAAGTCTAGTTCAACAATGTTTCCTCTAATTCATCCTCTTTGATTCAAGTTGTCTTGAAAAATTCTTCCATGATAGGATCACATTTTTTACTATTCTATCCTCTAGACCATTGCTTATAGGTTTTGAAAAAAAATTAACTGGTAGAGTACAATTTTACTACTTATCATTTTCCTTTCCTATAACAAAGCTATAGGCAAGAGGAGAATCTTTTATTCACTTTAATCTAGTGAAGTAGGTTCATTTATCAACACAAAATAGTTTCTATTACCTGCAAAGTAAAACAACTCAAAAGCCGATGTGTTAGACTCCGTTAGTAATAAAGCAAAGCAGGATGTTAAGGAAGGAAGTAAACACATAAAGCTATTTCTCATCTCATGCTAATTGATCCATGGAATAACAATGACTCAAGAATTTCAATGAACAGGATTTTGTTCAATGATATAGATAAGTGGAATTTGTCAGGAAGGTTCAAATCTTCTTCTTCCTTTAAGAAAGTGGAGGACAACAGAGTTTTTTGAAGATAAGGGCAGAACAAAAAGGTTGCCTACATATCTCACGTAGAAAAAATTGGGCCTTACGTAGTTTAAACATATAATGGCTTCTTCTAAGTTCGTAGTCAACCTTCCTGAAAGGGTAGCGAGCTTTTAGGATGTTTTAAGAATAATTGCGGAGTTATTTTAAGGACTTTTGGTACCTGGAGTATGTTTGGTCAGACTTTTGTATAGTGGGTATTTTTCTGCTTAGAGGTGCTCTTTGAAAAATGGGGATGGATCAATTCTCCTTTGATTCGAATCAACATAACACGTATAAGCATATAAAGCAATTAAATCACACAAGCATATTATAATAAACGTGCATCTTAAGTAGGTGACCCTTTTGAGCCAAGGGTTGGCCTAACATATTAGAAGGAAGTATATATTTTTTAAAACCAATTCATTATCCCCAAAACCTCCATAGGTATACATAAAGGGCAGAAATGCTTACAAGATTTGCACAAAAAGGATACAATTTTTAGGGAAAGGAGAAATATCATGAGAAAAAGAATAATGTCCCACACAGGGAACAGGAGATACTAGTTCCGAGACGTTCTTCTATCAACCTTCGCCCTCTTAGCTTTGTCATAGGTGACATCTGTTAATGATCAAGTAATTCTCATATAACTGTGGTCTATACTCTTAGATCATTAGTCTAGGAAATCATGCAATCATCCAAATTGATCCACCTCTTGCCTGGCTTGCTTTAATTTTTTCCTCAATTGGTGGATGATTAAGGCGTCTTCGCATAAAAGCAAATAAAGTAAGTCTTTCTCCTATCCCCAAAGAATAATGGATTGGACTAAATAACATATATTTCTTCAACATATAAATATGATTTGTTTGTAATTGGATCGTGGCTAATAAACGCAGGGCCCAATACCCCCTCGAGTATTGGGTCGTCCTAGGCTCATGCCTAAAATAGGGTTCTGGTTTAGCTCTATCCTAGGTGTCTAAAGTGGGGTTTCGAAACAGGTTCCCAAGCAGACAACTTGGGTTTGGAAATACGAACAACGTCTGGCCACCTAACGTGCTAGTAAACCATCGTATTTCCAACACTTGATTTGGAGTTGATCAACAGGGGTCAGGACATCCACGAAACCCCAAAATAGTTTAATAATCGACATACAGGGTTATTCCATGAAATGCAACAGTTAAATTTCACAGAATTAAAACATATAAGCACATAAATAGTTTAGATAGTTAGTCAAAAAAGTAATTTAAAATATTTGTTAGAACGTAGTTAAATGTCCCCAACAGTTTTGAAGGATTGGAAAACATTGATTTCGATTTTTTAAACTATTTTGAAACTTTAACGAAAATTTTAAAATAATTTAAGAAATTACAGAGTCGCCACTTAATTTATTTGAAAAGAAATTAAGAAAATTGTAAAATAAAATCCTAAGTAACAAAACAGCTTTTAAGAAAATCTTGTGTAAGAGGTTCCTATTAACATTTTAGGAAGGTTTTTAAGCCACCTAAAATGTCTGCTAACTTGCGGTTATCCGAACTATTTGGAAACCACTTTGACTAACATAAAAAAGTGATTTTTGAAAAAAAAAAAAAAAAAGTGATTAAGAAAATATTTTTTTAGGTTTATACAAAATTAATTTTTTAACGACTCAGTAGGGAATTTAACTAGGCCTAAAAAAAGTAATAACATCTATCACGTAAAAAGGGAAGGGGGAAACTAAAACACTTAGATCATTAGGCCCAAATCAATAAACTTGTTTAAGCTAATTTGGGCTTTTGGTCCATTATCACCTGTCCTAATCTAAATATTGGGCTTTAGGCCTATAACCTGTCTTAAACTATTTATTTGGCTTTTGATTCATAACCTGTCCTAAACTATATTTTAGAGCATTTTAGCCCAAAATATGCTCACAGTATTAGTTTACAACTTTTGATTTCAAGGTCTAAATAAATAAATAAATAAATAGGTACATAAAGAAAGAAAAAAACAATAATAGTGAAACCCGAGACTTTTCAAGTCAACAATGGAGTTTTGACCCATTTCTCCTTGTTCTTATGGTAGATCCTTGTGTCTCACAATATAGCCGACTCAAATGGATAGGCCGCATTGGCCTGTTATGAGATATGGAGGGAAAGATAAATGAAATTAATACATGCTATAACAAAATAAACATTAAGATAACAAAGAAACTTGAATTAAATTCACACCTAAATATCAAATAGGAAGCAATAGAAAGCATTCAGAAGAAACTGAGAAAGGAGAGTATATAAACGGTTGGAGGGAAAAATCGTGAAGACTGGATAAGATCTTATGTTTTGATTAATCAAATATTCTACAAAAAGAAAAGTTGCAAAATTCAAACACTTAATACCAGTGAACATTAAAAAAAGAGATTTTTAGCAAAACATATCGTTAATCCTCCTGTACAAAGCTAAATAAATAATGGTAGAAAATAGGCTAATACTTTACACCTAATCCAAAACAACACGGTTAGCTTAACGTAACGAATCGACAAAACAACTACTTCAGAATCCTATGGCCCTCACACCCATCTACAGCAAATAATTCCCAGCACACTGCAACTACTAACGACGGGATTATAAAACTAAGAAGCTAAATATCATCGAAAAATACCTAAGACTAAAAGGAACGAAGTTATTACCTATTACGGAGCAGCAAAATGAGACTCGAGCTTACCCCAAAAGCTCGACCACCACCGAAAAGCATAGCCGTCAATTCGAGAACTTCGATTAATCGACGACTATCACTGAAATTTGTACTAAAAATAAAAGTACTTTGCTTGAGAGATTTTTCTAGCCTTCAAGACTTGGTTCATTCAAGATCCACCGTGACCCTTTTATAGGAGGAGAAGAGGGTCACACTTTATGCTTCCACCGATGAGGGACAAAGGGAAATCGATGATAATTTCATAATTTTTGGCTTGAACAAAAAGATAATATATGAAATAAATTAGAATCGTACGAATTCGTACAATCCATACTGGCCAGTGAGGTGTCGAGATTCTAGAATTTCCCTCAAAGATGCACCGGGTTAATTCACGAGTTAGACCCGGATTTGGGTCACGTTGAAGTTGTTTCTGTTGTTGATATGGTTATTCGTTGTTGTCATCTAGGATGTATTGTTGATGCGTTCGACGTGGTTTTGGGGTTGCTCGAATTGATTCGTGTATGGGTCGGGTTATTGAAGTAGTTTGGGGGCTGGTATGCGTATCTTTGTTGTTTTGTTGTTAATGTCGTCGTTTTGGAGGGGAGGAAGGGAATTAAAGGTTTGGGTCGGGTCAGAGATGATGTTGGGCTATTTTGGATTGGCAGATTGGGGTTGAAAATTGGTCCGTTGAGATTTTCCCTTTGCTGATACTATATGGGCCTGGGCAGGTTTCATTATGTGAAAATTATCTCAAATATACTTTTTAGATTGTTAATTACAAGTTTTAGCATAATTTTTTATTAATTATTAAACTTAAGAAATAATTACAAGGTATAGAAACTTTTGAGAAAAATATATTTTAATTAAATTTTTGAAAATCAATTTTTAAATATTTATTATTTGTATTATTTCCTCACATTTAGCATTTAACATTTATCACTCCTAATTAATGATTTTGGATAACTATGGCAAGTTAAGGTATCAATATTTTCTTTTAATAATTAAATATCAAATATTGTTCACAATTTAAGGAGTTATATATGGTAATATATTTTATAAATTTAAGAACTGATTTCATAATTTTTATTAACTTGAACAATTAACTAGATTATACATTTTTTTATATTTTACAGTATTTAATTACTAATAGAAGTCTATTTCTTTGTCTTTTTAAACTTCTATTCATACGCTATATATATTTTAACTTTTAGCGAATATCAATAAAATTTTTCCCTTTTTTTACGGCATCTTCAACTCATTACTCTTTTTAACCTATTTTCTTTTCTTTTCAGTATGATCTTTGGTTTCCCAATGTCAATTCACCATTGAGGTTGCATTAATATCTTAAACTTTTTCTTCTTTTCTTGAGACAATGTTAGAAAAAATCAAGTTTGATTATACTCCTAGTATGAAAAGCCCTAGAATTTACAATAAAATAGTCCTATTAATCTTTCAAGACCATCGTTTGATTTGGGGTGCTTTACCCCATCTCCAAAATTAAAGAACAACACAAAATTAGTTGAAGGTGATTCGTGAAAATGCTAGAGTTACAAGGTCTAAGATCAATGTGAGTGTTGGCAAAGTGGATGATAAGAAGTCTGACAAAAAGAAATCAAGAAATGTGTGCAAGGTTAGTGTAATCTGATTTTTTTTTCATATTAAATTGGTTAAACTGATACTAAATTAATTTTAATTTTTTTAATGGCATGCATGTAAATTATCCTTTATTAATTTTTGAGCTTTTGTGGTTTAAAGTTGAAATATAATTCTTGATCTTGTTACTGTTCGGATTATGTTAAAATATCTCTTTTGTTATTGTTAGTGGTTGAAAGTTGAAAATTTCAATTTTGTTGTTGTTATGGTTGAAAGTTGCAATGCCACTTTTGTTGTTGTTAATGATTGTTATTTGAAATATAACTTGTAATTGTGAAACAAGTTGGTGCATTATATTGTTTTACATTCATGGCAAAAGTTTTGTGAATTATTTTTTTTTAAGTACGCAAAAAACAGAGATGTTACCATAATAAAGTATATGTTTTTAGATCATGGTAAAAGTATTATGAATTATTTTTATCTTTTTTTTTTAGGACAAAATTAAAGTACAGTATCGTGAAGCCTATTACATACATCACTACAGATGTCTTCTTTGTTAAACAGATACGTTCAATTTATCAACAATGGTTGAGTTTGAATGAAGAAATGAGTTATATCACTCTTAAACACCATATTAGTCAGTACATTAGGGGTTACAAAATGCTTGCCAATGTTCCCTGGGATTCAGTTGATAATATCATCATTCCTGTGAATGTTAGTGAGTCATTTCATTGGATATTGGTTGTTTTCCAAATTAGACAAAGTTGTCTATATATTTATGATTCAATGATGGGAGGTGTTTTCCATTCAAAGAATATTTTAGATCATGTTCGATCTCTTTCTACCATGATACCTATGTTTTTAGTTGCCACTAATTTTTACGAAAAATAATCGGATATTGACTGATATCGGGGAACTGCATATATTGATAAATCACTGAGTGAACCTTTGGAGTATGTCATTTTGAAGGATACACCACAGCAAGGACCTTAATCTAAGTAAGTTACATTTAAATTATGTTTTTATGTATTTATATTAATATATATGTTGCTTTATAAGTGATTTGTCTAATTTTCTTTTTTACAGTGACTGTGGTATGTTTGTATGTGCCTTCGCTGAGTATGTTAGTCATGACATGTTTGATATCTCCAGTAGACTTTTTGGTGCTGTCAACCATCGACTCAGATATGGTGCACTACTATGGGATTATGCCAGACGGAAGCAGAATGATGGAGCAATCAGTGAAAGTGAGGCAACTGAAAATGTTACTAGCAAGCATGGTGGTTTCAAAAGATCTAGGGAGCAGTTTGAAAGTTCAAGGACACGATAATACCAGTCACAAAACATTACAATAGTAGTTGTTCTTACTTAGATCTTTTTTTTCTTACGGATGTTTTGATATTAGAAAGTAGTAGTATCTTTTCTAATAGTTACAAGGATACCTATTTTTTTTTGTTACTCTATATTGATTTTGGTTTCTTTTGGTTAAACTTTATTGATATGATGAAGTAAAGCAACATTGTTACCAACATGGGTTGTGATCCAGTGGATGGGGTTGTTCCACCCTTAACCAAAGGTCGAGGGTTCGACCCTGGTATAGAGAAAACTCTGTTGGGAGCTGCCACCTTAATGGACCCTGCAACACATGATTCAGATTAGTTGAGGCTCCAATGCGGGCACCGGACACTGGATAGGAAATAAAAAAAAAAGCAACATTATTTTTAATTAGGAAAGTTCTTGTGCTTGTATTAGTTCTTGTAGATATATATTTTCAACCCAATTTGATACTTGCATTTGTTGCATTCAGCTGTTATACAGTATTTTTTGACGTGCAGAGTCCCATTCAAATGGAGATTCTCATTTAAGTCTTGCATTTCTTGACGTTAATTATGATAATTCAACATACTTTAGCAGTCCTCTTTCTTATATAGATGAATATTTTAAAAAAAGATGAAACACATAATCATGCTCTGAATATTCATTTTTAATTAATTTATAAAATTTTTACAATTTTTCATTTGTATATGTCAAAAAAGAAGCACCCATTTTTGAGGTCATTAGGTGTAGAAGAAACCAAAAACTTTGTGTTAATGGCAATCAAAGTTTGGCAACCCCACAGATATTAAACAAAGACAAACTTAGATAAGATAAAAAGAAGTAAAACTTTATGATTCAAATAAAAAAAACAATAAGCAGTTTATTAGATTTTTTTTCTTGATTCTTTTCTTGTGCATTAAACGTCTTCTCTAACATGATTTATATACAATGCATAAGTGACCTACCTGCTTATTTCTTCTTATCTCTATATTTACACTTTACATGTATCCAAATATGATTCTATAGATTGTAATCTATAAGGCAAACTAGGATGGTAAATATCTATCATTATCTTACATGGGTAGGATTCCTAGTTTGCAACTACTGCACATTACTGTGCATTTTTGGTGTATGTTGTTATTTTGCAATATTATATACGTGTTCATTCATATTAATTGAAAAAGAAATTCACCAACTCTCAAACATTTTATTATTTCAAACCAATAAAAATAAATATCCATAACGACAAATTACTTAAAATAGCACAAATCTCAACACTTGAATTTATTAATCATAAATATTTTTAAAAAAAATATTAACATCAACAAAAAGTAAGAAACACAGATTCCATCTTAAGCAGGTGGTGCATGTTTGTAGCAAATCCTTTTATTGTGCCCCTCACGATGACAGTCACTACATGTAATCTTTGAATGTTTACACTTGTCTTCATTTGGTGCTTTTCATCTTTCATGACATGGTCTTCCGGGAGGTCGTTTTGAATCAGGTGGAAATATAACTTCATCCAACACTTCATGTGGTATTTTTCATGTACTTTCACAAGGAAGAGATTCAACTGATATGGCATAAGCATCTCTGAAATTTTTGTTGCTGTATTAAGGTGAGCAATAGTTCTCGCCATGTTGGTTTCTATACGTAATCGCAGCTATAGCATGAGAGCAGGGTATTTCGTCTAATTGAAATTCTCCATAGCTGCATTTTCGACTTCGCAAACAAACAATGAATCTTTTTGCTCCGTTATTTGCAGTATGCAGAAATTCATTTTTACCTGCATTCAAAAGCAACTTTAATACACAAACCAATTAACAAAAAATTTAAGTCATGTAAAAAGTAATGGATAAAAGACTTACTATCATTCCTTGAGAAAGCAAATGATTATTTGTCAAAATATCAGTATATTTGACTGTCAACTCTGTTAACGTGTTTGTTGCCTCCTCATGTTGTTTTGTATTCCATGATTCAATCATTAACCTCTTAAAATCCATTGTTGAAACCACGAGTAATCTTCTAGCTATTCTGTTGGTGTTGTTGATGGATTCTGCTATGTTTGATGTCATCATCCAAGTTCATTTGACAGTAGAATGAATCCTTGCCCATTTGTGGTAGCCAATTTCGAATAAATACCCCCTAACTTTCTTATGTATTTGTCCACCTTTTCCATTAACTGTTCAAATTGTTATAGAGTATATGCCTTTGCCATTGCAAAAAAAAATTATGCAATTCTTCAAGATTCTTATGAAAGTTTACCTTTATGTTGCACCACAAATGCCAAATACAAGCATGATGTGACAGATTTGGATATACTGTGGATGTTGCCTTCGAAATACTCTTGTTTCTATTGGACATTATACACATACCTTCCCTTTCCCCAAATGCTATCTTAAATTTATCAAAAAACCAAGTTCAAGATGCAATACTTTCTGAATCAACCACAGCATAAGCAAGGGGTAGTATATGACCTATAATCGTAACATACTTCAAATAATCTACTGGTTGTTTACTTTTTAGGAAGACAATCAAAATACATGCATATGATATACCAATATTATACAACACCTTAACATTCTGCTATAATTTTCATTTCAAAAAAAAAAAAATAAGCTTTACCTCCTGGGTCCAACGTGCTTATAGTCAGCATAGTTCCACCGTAAAGAGATTTTAGAGCTGCTCCATCGACTACAACAATCGGCCTGCAATATTTCCATCCACGAATTGAAACTTCCAATGCAACAAACGCATACAAGAATCTATTTTCTTCGATTTTCTCCCAGCTAACAACAGATACAGGATAATTCTTTTCCAACATATATAAATAATCAGGTATCTTTTGATATGACTCGGTAGGATCACCGCAAAATATTTTAACTGCTTTGATTTTTGTATGTCATGCCTGATGATAATCTAGTGAAATCACATGCTCCCTCATCATGTCAGAAACAATATCGTTAGGAGTGTAAATTCTTTTGGTGTCCACATAATTACCTAAGATCAGTTCGGCTATCACTTTTGTCATCCCTTAACGCCTACATAAACTTGATCCTTCATTGAGCATGTATGAATGTCACAATACTTTCTTATCTTAAAAATCTTTGATTTGTTAATTCTGGAAAAACGAAGAAATCAAGTATAGTCCTCCACCACGCAAACCAAATAGTAGTTGTTCAATTAAAAAAAATTATTACAAAAAAAAATATATCTGATTAACATACGGTTAAAATATCTAATTTAATACACACAAAAAACAAACATTTTTACCTGTTTTCACTTACCTTTCAGTTCGATAAGAGAGTTGTTTCATAAATGTGTGCAACTCCATAACATTAGTCAGTGTTTGTTTATCCTTGTAAATTTGTTTTACAGCTATGTTGATATTCGTTACATCACAAATTATATCCACACGTTCTTCTCCAACTTCTTTGAAATCTGTACTTATCCCGATCAAACGAACACAATCTTTTGAAAATAGCTTTCTCCTTTGTTCATTCTTTTCGTTAGGACACTGTTGCCCAACACAAACAATTGCTCCTTCAGTTTGGTTAATTACACCATCCGATTTATCCAAAGTTGTAACGTACAATGGATGTTTTAAGAAGAAATCAACAACCATTTTCTTTTGTTCCAGATACACCTGCACACTTGTATTATTGTGTATGATCATAGTTGGGCATCTATCACTTATTATGTATCATATTTCAAGTTTTTTTGCAGATGTGTCTATCATTAGTTGTGTTGCGATTGCTTCTACTAATCCTTTGTACTTTGTTATTGCATCATACATTATACCATCAATTCCAAAGTCCCTCGATATTCCTATTTATACAATAATTTTAGTATTCATGCAATTGATAAACATCCAAAATTCAATAATGTAACAAACAGATAATTGAAGAAACACACAAAAAAATATTTAGATTCGTTTAGAAGGCATAAAAAAAATTAACAAACATGACAAATCTCATCTCCCTCCATGACGTATCATGATTGAATGCAAATTAACAAAATTCATATTTGTTATCTAAAGAAATACTTGTTTTTGCTTTTCTTTCTAATTATAGTCAAAATCGCTTATTTTTTTGTGTACTAGCAGAGAGAAATCGTGTAAAAGAGGAAGGTAGTGTATGAAGATGGGACTCTTAATGCAAGCATTAAAATAGGAACAAAAATAAACAGTTAAAGAGATTTGGGTGGATAAATATCAGTAATTAAGGTTAACTATTTTTAAGGAAGGTAAATTATATATTAATTGTATTAAATCTTACTTTTCCTTTTTCACTAATTACTTTTTTGTACTTTCAACAAAAAAAAATATTTTTTATATATTTTTTAAAGATGAAAGTTGCTATAACTTGAAAACTTAAAAGTTTTGCTAGAACTTGTATTAACTAATCCAATAAGTTTATATAGCTAATTTTCCCTTTCATTATTTAGTTGGGCTGCTATTAGTTTAGAAAAATAGGGATTTGGTAATTTTTTGGGGTTATTTCGAAAATAACCCCAATTAGATTTGGGGCTATTCAAAATTAATCCCAATTCTAATTTAGCCTATTCTATTTAAATTTTGACTAAATTGAAAGTTAATTGGTTAATTGTATTGCAATAGTGGTCAATTTAGTTTCAATTATGATCGAATTTAATAGATTGGTTAAATTGAACTGAAGTTCGGTACGAATTAATTCCTCCTTTAATCCCGAGTTTCTTGATTTGATAAATTCAAACAAGTATTTCTCCAAATAAATTATTTTGAGAACGTATTGTATTTAAATCAAGATTTCAACCATTTGAATTTATTTCCAAGATAGCCTTTAATTTAAATCCGATATTTCATAAAATAAATGTTTAAGTAACCTAATTATATAAACTTGTATAATTGAATACGATAATATATAATCATTATTTAAAATGATAAAATTAACCCCAAGCAAATATTTTAGGGCATATTTATCCGGATGAAATAAACGTTCCAATTTTATTTAAAATCAAAGAAACTTAGGATTAAATTTAGTCATAGAGGACAATAATTAGGTGTCGACAACAACAAAGGTCAATGCCTTAATGGCTGACGCAACTGATATGGACGAGAAATTTGCAGTGATGGAAAAAGCATAGAAGTTTTAAATAAATCCATTGAGGATAAAGATATTCAATCACCCAATTTTTGAGCAAGTTATATCTCTACAACCATTGGGAGTCAAGTCATAATCTAACACCGCAAGAAAAGGTTGATGGTGAATTTCTTATCAAGCCAATTGACACTCAATGAACTAATCGATCGCTTCAGTAGCCACGTTAATAGTTCAACAACTGTAAGATATGATTTCAAACACCATTCAGGCACAGTATAGAGGTTCATCACAAAGTCACGTAGGATACTCAAAGTCGTATTCTAAGAGAATTGAGGGCTTACCTATGCCAATTGGATATCAACTGTCAAAGTTTCAATAAGTTATTAGGAAATGAAACCCAAGGCAACACATCAAGTATTTCATTGAGACTTGTAGCAATACTGATACACATGATGATCTTCTTGTCAAGCAGTTTGTTTGTTTTTTGAAAGATAATGCCTTTAATTGGTACACAGACTTAGAGTATGAATTAATTAATTGTTGGGAACAACTTGGAAGTCAGTTCTTAAATTATTTCTACTGCACCTGTCGTACGGTCAGCATGATGGAGTTGACAAACACAAGACAAAGTAAAGATGAGCCTGTAATGGACTACACTAATCGTTGGCGAACATTGAGCTTAGATTGCAAGGATCAACTTTCTGAAACTTCTACAATTAAAGTTTGCATTCAAGAATGCATTGGGGCCTTGTGTATATCCTCCAAGGGATTAAGCCTTGAACTTTTGAAGAATTAGCTATGTGCTCTCACAATATGGAGCTATGTATTGCAAGTCATGGAATGACATCACCAGTCTTTGATCCAAAAAAAAAAAGCCACAAAATTCAATGACTCATCAAAAGACCAAACTAGGGAATCCATGGCAATAACAGTGAGTTCTACAAAGGCCTCCACAAGACAAAAATTGAAAGAGAAAGCTCTGAATCAACAAACACGAGAAATAAAAAATCAATCAACTTTAAAGAAGTTACAAGCAAAGGTATATCCTTTTTCCGACTCCGACATGCCTGCGATTCTTGATGAACTGCTAACCAAAGAAGTCATTGAACTCCCTGAGTTAAAGTGGTCTGAAGAATCCATATGTATCCCTACACACATATGCACGCATGTGCGCGCGTTCATGTTATAGCCTTTTTAAAATTATTTCTAGGACATGAATAAATTGTATCATTATTGCAAGGAATATGTATCACTGTCATATATATATATATATATATATATTAGTGTGTAATGTATATGCACTGGTTATACACATATTACACAATTTTTATACAATATTTATACATATGTAAGGATTATCGAAGAAAAAATAAAAATTGCCAAAAAAGTTTATCGAGCACATCTGTACCAAATAATCATAAATCTGATGATTCATTGTGTTCATATGATCTCTAGCAAAAGCACGTGCTCCGAGCATCTGCTTAAACTCCAATCGTAACCTTTCTATCAAAGAAACGAATGAAGTTTCAAAAAGATCAGTTAAGAAATCCATCGAGAGAAATATTTATATGAGAAAAAATTGACAAAAATGCAGAAAAGAAAAAAAAATGAATTCATAGTTGAACTAGATATATTCATATTAAAGCTAGAGAAATTATATAATATTTCTCAAAATTAAATTACCTGAAAAAGAACATAAGGCATTGGAGAATTGGGAAAAAATTTGAAGCTCAACAAAGAGGATGAAGTACGAGAAAATAATTAGAGATTGGCATTGTCCAATTCGGGTTTATTGTGGAAAGTGACGCTAAAAGTTGTCTCATTTATATTCTTGAAGCCAAGTTGTGTCATTTTCTTTTAATAAATAGGTGAATCAAAAATCAACGCAAATGTATGCGAATTGAGTGAGATATAATTTTCATGGCCTGATTTTGTCAATCTTAGATGTACGCTAATTGGGCTAGATAACTAGATTTCGAAAGTCAATTCATCTTGTAGACATGTACTGTATATTCCCTTTACATGAATTATCGAGTGGTATGTATCATTACACATTTTTAATTTATTAAACAAATTGATATATCAAAGTCATTATAAAAACATATGGTTTATTTCATTTTGTGTGCATTCTAGTTAAAGTTGCAACTGCATCTTCCACTATCAAGAGTTGTGGTGAATAGATAAGATTCTTTTATTCTTAATCAAAATTTTGAATTCGTGATAGATGAATATGATAAAGAAATGGACTTTGGGCCTAACTCAACCTCAACCAATGACCCTTTAACCCACCGATGTGGGACTCCAACACCCCCCGCACGCTCAAGGCTGGACATCTGGAACGTGGACAATATAAGACGGGAGGCCCAACATCGGAAACAATGAACTGGGTCAGCCGCCCAGGGCTGGACATCTGGAACGTGGACAATATAAGACGGGGGGCCAACATCGAAAACAATGAACTGGGTGAACCTGGCTCTGATACCATGATAAAGAAATAGACCTTGGGTCTAACTCAACCTCAAAAAACTAGCTCATGAGGGAAGATTGTCCAAGACCATATAAGGAGACCAATGACCCTTTAACCCACCGATGTGGGACTCCAACAGAATAAGATGTCTTCTCTCGTAATCAGAGACATTGGGTTCGTGGATGATTTGTATTGCTGGTCATAATAGATATAGTGAAGGTATTGATAACTTTGGATAGCGATGGAAAAAAGGATTGATATGGTCAATTATATGCAATTTTGACTAAAATAGGTGAGATCAAGGGAGGAAAGACACATTTAAGCTACTTTTATAATTTTAAGCATGAATGGACCAATAGGATAATAATAGAAAAATCGATAAATCAATAAATAATGAAAACTAATATTAAACCTTTGTTCATAATAGAATGAACAAATATAACCCTTTTCTTTGATTTAATCACACTAATAATTTTAAGAAAATAATATTATCGGTGTATATAATTTAATTCTCACAAAATATGCAAGATGGAATGTAATAATTGCAACTCAAATCTTTCCTGCGGAGAAATCAGACACAAGACCCCATTAAGTTGGGGATATAATCTTCATTCGAGATGTGGGAGTGTGGGGTACTTCACTTTACCCTCTACTTATTAGTCCTAGTTTATGTTATGATATTGTTTGATTAAATATAAAATAAAAAAATAAAATAAAATAAAATATTTAAAATTTATAATTTAAAATAAGTATAAATATCTATATATCTATAATAATTTCATTAAAAATAAAACAAAAAATTTAAAATTAAAATTATTGCTAGACTTAAAAACGTGTCCTTTGAGACGGCCTCAAAAAAGAGTTTCTCATAAATTAAGTCCGAGATCATTTAGACGGAAAACAATAAAAAAAAAAAAAGTTAGATGTGCCGACCAGAGAAAATGTACTAACTACTATAGCTATACTCAATGTAATTTTACTCGCTCCATCCAACAATATCGACTATATTAAAGATAAATATCCAATAATATTTATTTAATTTAAAAAATTAATAAATAATTTATTTTTTAATTCATATTATCCTTACTATTAAATACTAATTATCACTCAATATATTTTCAAGGTATAAAAGTTATTATATTGAAAGACTAATATAGTAAATTTACATATACTATTTATTATTTATTAACTATATGTCAAGTCAATGATGGGTTAGTATTGTTATACGGAGGGGAGTACTAAGTATGAAAAAGCAATGTAAGAATTGAATCCCATCAAAATTAGCCCTATAACATTGATTGAGATAGATGCTATTTCACTAAACAATGCTTCAAAAACTAGTTACAATATGCTTTGACTAGCACATCAAGTCAGAAGAAAATCACACTCCAAACAAAGCTAAAAAACAAACAAGCAGGAAAAGGCATTACAGTTACAATATGCATAATTAGCATGTACATTGATCACCTTATTTTTGCCCTTTGGTCATCTTAAATACCTTCGCAAATCGCTAGTTGAGGATGGAGAGATATCACCTCCAAGACTCTCCGTGTAACAAGAAGAATAGTTAGATTGTTGTTCATAGCCAAAATGTACTCCGCCAAGACTCTTAAAGCTTGGACTCCTAAGACTGTTTTCATACCCTGGTCCATGGCCTAACGTGACATTGCCATAACGGTCAGGGACAGGGAAAGAGAGTCGTTTTTTAGCTAATCCAGCTCGATCCCTCTCTGGGGTTGAAGGCCTCTGTCGTGGGGCACTTTGCGAACGAATTCGTGCCAAAGCAGACTCGGTTGCAGCCATGTAATTAGGAATTGCTGCAGCACCGGAAGTTAGCCTGTTACATTGGTGTGAGCTACCGTTCAAGGAGTAGCTATTATTAGGCCTCAGGCTTGGTGTTTGAACTGCGATGTGACTTCTTTCGTCTCTTGTACACCGAGGACTAGCAGAACGGACTTGAATTGGTCTCGTTTTGGATGGAGAAGGTGTAACAGGGAATTGAAAAGAGTTATTTTTTTGAGTTCTATGAAGGGGTGAACTTGGTCGTTGGTAATGCTGATGTTGTCGTTCGTCTGATCTTCTTAGATTAGGAGGTAAATACGAATAAGGTTGAGATGTATCCATTTCAACAGTTTTAACGGGATCAGTACTCTGATCAGTTGATGCTCTGCCCTTACTACTGTCCCTTGGTTTTGCAGCCGTCCACCGGTCCATCCATGGATGTTTTTCTCCAAAATCCGCATCACTGCCTATCGAGGAGTTTCTGCCTGTTCTCCTTGTCTGTCACACGGAAAAATGAAAGGGTTGGCAAGACTTACACCAAGAAACATGAAAATTTGACATGGAAATAGAGAAACCTGCTGAGAAAAGGCATCGGATAAGGTCCTTCCACGTTTCAAGGCAGCTTCTTTTCTTTTTTGCAGCATTGCTTTTACCTCTTCAATGGTGTGAGGCCTTTCATCCCAATCATCAGGAATGCTGCTTCCATCTCGTGACTGGCAAATACAAACTCCAATGAGTTATACGAAAAATATCCACATCTAGATCAACGCTCGTTTGGAACTAAAACTAATCCCTGCTCACACCTAGACCAATGCCTATTTGGTGCTAAACCACTCCCAAACCCAATACACAGTTCAAAAGCTGTCGCTGTTTTACAAATACACTTCCCAAAATCCATCAAAGGCGGATTTGATTTTAAAACCAAAGAATTTGGATACAAAAGAACGAAATATTTTTTGTTTTGAATGTAAAACCAATGAAAAGGATATTATCGTTTAAAAAATCAACTCCAAATTCAATTCCCCCATATCCAAATCCAGCATCAAACTCAGAACCAAAATTATCTCCAAGATAATTCTTGAAACTACTATCACTCAACCAAATTCAACCCCATCAAGATAGATAAAACTCTTACTACAACTATGTTGCCTGGACTCTTCAAAAATGTCCACGGGTACGTGTAGGATCCTCCAAAAATAATGCATCTTTCAAGAATCAGACACGGGTGCGGTAGCATATTTGGGAAGTCCAAGCCATGTCACACTACATTACTATAGGAAAGTAACTAAATGGTACATTAAACATGAACTTACCATTGATTTTCTATCTGAGATATCTTGAAGATACTGGGAATTCCACATGCTACTGGTGTCACTAAATGTTGATTTTCTACTTCCTTCTTGAGATTGCCTAAATCGCTGGTCCAGTACCCGCGCTTGAACTCTAACAAGAGCTTGCATACATCTGAGAGTCATCTTTGCTTGTTTTCTAACATTGTGACCTCTCACCAAAGCTTGCAATTTGACTAGACCTTTTAGTGCTTTTAGAGCCCTTCTTGCCTTTAAAATTCACAACAAAAGCAATTCATGCATTCAAATTCCACAAATAGTCAAACAAACAAGAAAACTAAGACCTGGGTATTGACTACATTTTGTGGATGTATCCGAAGAACTGTATCAACCAAGTTACTTATGTTTATAAATTTCGTAACAATAGATAATATCCTACATTGAATAGCCATAGTTAATAAAAGAAACCAAAGGGCAGCCCAGTGCACTAAGCTTCTATGATGCACGGGGTCGGAGAAAGGATCGGACCACTAGGGTCTATTGTACGCAGCTTTACCCAGCATTTTTATAAGAGGTTGTTTTCGTAGTTCAAATTCGTGACTTCCTAGTCAGATGGTATTAATAAAAGAAACCACTTTTCTTTCTCATTTTGTAATTAAGTGGTGTCTGATGCTTGAATGGCATTCTTAAATTAAGCTTCATTTGTAACAGACGACTATGGTTTCATCCTTGATATGGTTTAATAACCATATTTCTTTTGATAGAGGTGGTTTTCATCGAATTTATGTCCACATCGACTATTTCATGGCGTTACTACCTTTGACTATCACACATTTGTTAGGTAATTCTACTCACCAAAGCTTTATAGAAATCACCTAGAACTGTTCCTATACAATATTGTTGACATCTTTTAATGCATCTACAGGGCAGACATTTCAATTCATGACTCACCAGATATCCCCTGAAAGCTGTTTGAATTATAGTAGACGCCTGATGCTCCATATCCCCCGAATAAAAAGATGTATCGAATCTAGAAACAGGAGGTTTGGCCAGTCGAACCACCTCAACAGCTGCCTGTGCTGTCGCAGCTACAGCCTGAGCTGCAGCTGTAGCATTTGTCGCAGCTGCAGCAATGGCGTCATGCCTCTCGTCCGCTCTTCGTGCAGTAGGAGGAGCGAACACGTCATCATTCTCTACTTTAGTAAGCGGAGTCTGGTGTGTGGTAGGCTTCCTGAAAAGCCACTTTCGCTTTTCCTTCTTCTGCATGAATTCACAAAACAAGAAAGTTAATATAGTAAAAAAAATGGATCTAAATTTGATCAGCTTAAAGAAAAAAAGGAAGCTAGATTAGTGCCGACCTTTTCTTCTTCGTCTTCATCAACTTCACTGATCTCATTTCTTGTTTTAATTTGCTTTTTCTTTTGAGGGTCTTTAATAGGAGATCTAAAAGCTCTTTTAACAGCAGTCAACCATGAAGAAGAAGATGGTGATCCTTTCTTATTATTTCCCATTGAATTAGGAAATTATGAAAGAGATGATGGACAACTCAGAGAAATTATGATTTCAGCCTTTTTATTTTTTGGGACAGAGATGGAGTAAAAGTAAGTGAATGAAAAAGATACATACAAAGACATAAAAGAAAGGGCAGATACAAAAGAAAGTGAAAGCGAGAGATACACGCTAGCTTTTGAATATGATGGATAATATTATTGCATTATGCGCTTCTTTCTGGTATAAACTACTAGTTTTTTTTTTTTTTTTTCATGCATGTGTAAGTTTTGTGCATTTATAGTAGTGTATATTGATCACCAGAGGTTGTAGTTGTGGTAAAATAATAATTTCATTTTAATTTAAGATTTCGAATTTGAGTTTTGGATATAAATTTATCTTTGACAAAGAATATTTTACTCTCAATGTGGACATTCCGCTGCAAATCCAAATTGGATTGGTATTGTTGGAACCTTGAAGTTTTGATGAATGACAATATGAATGAAACAAGTTGATATACGTGTTCCACTGATCCGACAAGTTCAAGAGTGCAGTCTACGATATAAATAATTAAAAATCAAAATGAGTTAATTCAGTGCAACTGAAAACTTCAACTTACTGATCACGTGGGGAATAGAACAAGTTGAATTTGATTCAAACACTTGATGATAAGGGAAGCAAGTTGAGTTGAAAAAGGAGTCCTATTTGAAGAAGGAGTTTGACTTCTGAGCATATCCTTAAGAGTCCTATGTGTAGAAGGAGAAAGATTCTGAAATTGAAGAAGTCTATGTAAAACGTACAATTTGAAGGACTCTTTGGAGAGTTGGAGTTTGACTACAACACTAAGGAGATAAGAGTTGGAATTGAAGAAGGAGTCTCACTTGAAGTAGAACTCTATGCAATGAGAGTTATGATTGAAGGGGAAGTTTGAAATAAAGAATGACTCTTTGAAGAGTTGTGCTTAAATAGAAGATGCATCAGTCAGAATAAACTATGCACTTACAGAGAGAGAAAAGGCTAAACACGAGCAAATTGAAAAAGTTCATAATTGAGAGAATTCTGACTGAATATTTGTAACGCCCCGAATCTGGTACCCAGAACGCTACACTGTGCTCGTGACCCTGAAGGATCACAAGTTAATCCATGACTGATATCTATACCTGAACACTGTATAATATATTATATTAATGCGGAATAAAAGGCCGAAAGGCCATAAGGTTCAAATATTTGATAAAACACAACATCTGAAAATACGGTATATCAATACCAAAACAACTGAAATAAATGTCTGAACATACTATAGTCTGAAAGCCTCTAACACTGTACTGTCTGAATAAAGAGTTGATGGGAAATGTCCCCAACTAACTCCAACTACGGAAATAAACTAAGTACTGTAGACGTGAAGTAATCAAATCATAACATCCTCGAATGATGAGGACTCACTGCGGACTCTGATTGATGAAACTGTAATGCTACTGATGCTCTGGAGCTCGTACTTCTAAACCTATGATATAAAACACCATAGCGCAAATACGTTAGTATGATCGAATATACTGGTATGCTAGTGAGATAGGCTGGATGCAAAGAGTTCATATGCATGAACAATCCTAACTGACTGTATAACATGAACGTGAGAAAATATGCATGAATAAGTAACTGTAACTAAATTCATGATAATACTGACTACTGAGTCTGAATACTGGTATCATGAGTTACTAATAACTAATGTAACTGATACTGAGTGACTCTATTTAACAGTCTAGATTCTGATGGAACTAGCTGGATTCCGTACTGTACTAGGTAACTGTATCTTACAGTCTAGATTCTGTAGAACTATCTGAGTTCTATTACTGAGACTGAGACTGACACTGTAACTATGGGAAGTAGTCCTTTAACCGACATGCCCCTAATAAGCTATTATAGCTGAGTTGGGGTTCAATCTATAACCTTAATTAGAAGGATATCAATACCGCGCCACTAGTAAGGACAAGCTATGAGTGGCCCTCATCTAACAGGTACTCTAATGAGAACAGTGGGACCCTCATCTAATAGGTTAAGCCACCTTATCTATCCTTTTCTAGCAGGTTTGATGTCTCAATCTATGCTGGCTACGTAGTTCTGGAGCACAAGAATTACTTCTAAGAATCACACCCTCTACTAACATGTGAGTTCCCACGTTTGGGCCCACTAGGTGCTGAATCCTACTCCCATTTGAATAGACACTGAACTGAATATACTGGACTAAATTGGACTAAGTTCACTAAATTCCGTTGACTGACGGAATATTACTAAGATCTAATAACTGACTGAGATTACTAAGATTACTGAGATTACTAAGATTACTAAGATTACTGAACTGATACTGAATTTACTAAGTTTTCCTGAGTCATGTAACTGACTGAATTCTACTGATCATGGCTTGACTGAGATTATTATGAAACTGACACTGGTTCTAGGCACACAGCTAAATTATCGGGTACAAGTACCCCCAGGACTCGATAGCATAAAACTAATAAGACATGACACTTCTTGAGTATATGACCATAATCAATAATTCATAATACAATCACTTGGGAGTTTCATGAAGCACTTGGTTCTCATACTCTTGTATATAAATAGGAATGCATTCAAATATATCATGGTTATACAATTCTAGTCTCATGGGCATTCCATCAAACAATTTCAACGCATCACAATAGCATGAGAGTCATTTTGAAACATAAGGACAAAGCAAGGATTCATCATTTAGGCCCTATTTAGTAAAAAGCATAAATCTTACTCTCTTAGGCATTTTATCAAACATCTAGTATGCATAACTTAGGCCTTAAGCATGAACATCAACTTAATACATCAATTTCCTTCATTCAACTCAATTTCATCGATTTCAATCCATACGTTAACAAATTTCATGAAAACATATTAAAGCTTCCAACTTGGAAGTTGCACAACAACATAAACAAGATTATAATCAATCCACAACATGCGTTTCACAAATTCGTGATTTTAAAATAAGATTCTTGAGTTTCATGCTTGAAAGGAACTCATGAATCAACACTAAACATACCTAGGTAGATAATTTATTGAAGATTGGTGGAGGAAAGTTTAAATTCTTGACTTGGGATTAAATACCTAGGGTTTCTTGTTCTTGGGGACTGATCTTTGGGAGAAATCCTAATTTGGTGTTGTGGATGAATAATAAAGTTATGATCTCTGGTCTGATATAATTAGGGGTTAAAATGAGTGGAAAAAGACCCAAATACCCTTTTAAAAATGGCTTAAAATCGCTGATCAGAAGTGGAGATGGTCCATCACTGGCTCGACAGTCCGTCGGTCCATCCCGTCGTACTTGGCCAGAACCTGAACTTCCTGCCTCATCTGTGACGGTTTAGGTGACAGTTCGTTGCTAGCTCGATAGTTCGTCGGTCCTGACCGTCGCACTTGGCCACAAGACAAGTTCACTGCCTTAGTCGCGATGGCTTGGGCGACGGTCCATCGCTAGCTCGACGGTCCGTCGGCCTGACTATCGCTTTTGGGCAATTCCGACAGTTCTCTGTAAAACATCCATAACTTTTTACTTCGGTATCTTATTTGGCCTAAATTGGTATCGTTGGAAAGCTAATTCAATTTTCCATATGATAAAAAGTCAAAATTAGGGAAATTATAGCTGATTTAAATATTAAACAATTAAAAAGTCATCACTAACTCTTCTGGAGATTAGATTTGACTTAAAGAAAGTTCAAGGTATTACAATATCTCCTCCTTGGGAACATTCATTCTCGAATGGGACTGACTAAGCTGGGATTTCTAATAGACTGAACTTACTTAAGGGACGTGAACATTTGAAACATGATTATATGACTGAAACTTCTGATATACTAAATTTCATATTGAATATGTATATCTGATGCATGAATACTGACTCATGAATACATGAATGAAATCACTAATAAGTTGAATTTATCAAGCTAAACATGCATATCTAATGCATGAGTACATGACTGAGCGGATACATGAATGCATGACCTAATATGCAATGGTACTTTAAAATACCAAGATTGTAACTGAAATTTGAACATGAAACTGAATAGGCTTAAGAAAAGATATTACCTTGGGCTGAGTCTAAATTAGCGGAGAAAAGATGAGGATACTTGGTCCGCATATCTACTTCCTGTTTCCCAAGTAGCTGCATCAATGGACTGATCTTTCAAAGAAATTTGACTAGAGGGTCTTTTTTGTTCCTCAGTCTGCGAATCTGGTAGTCAAGGATTTTGACTGGAATTTTCTAGTAAGAGAGACTGTTCTAAATATCTATGCCCTTAATAGGGACTATGAATGTTGGGTCACCTATGCACTTCTTAAGCAAGGAGACATGAAAGACTGGATGCACTGAAGCTAGATTTGAAGGCAACTCGAGCTCATAAGCTACCTTGCCGAAACGACTGAGAATTTTGAAAGGACCGATATATCGGGGACTGAGCTTTCCCTTCTTGTTGAATCTCTTCACTCTCTTCATGAGAGAGATCTTTAGATAGATAAAGTCATTAACGTCAAACTCGAGATCCTGTACTAAACACGCATGAATGGGAATATAAGAACATGACTGAGTCTATAACGTGTGACATGGACTGAGTATCGTGAACTGAACTGAGCCATTGCGTACATGGCTTACGACTGAGATTGAAGCTTGAGGGTCCACCTATAAGTACCCACTACTCCAAGCTAGGTTCCTTACATGAAGAGGGAATGACATGTTTAGGTAATGAAAGTTTAGGGAATTATAGTGTATCTCCCTCTTGGGACACTACGTTCCTCGAAGAATGCTGACTGGGCCAAGATACTGAGGAGAGACTGGAATAATGCATAGGGCACCCACGAATAAAATCGCAACTGAATATCTAGGATCTGAGACTAAGTCATGAAACATGAACTGAGCTAAACTCGGAACTGCTTAATTGGTCCATCTTAGAATGGTTACATCCACAAGAATTTGAATAGTGCAACTAGGTGGACAGAATGGGAAACTATGTAAACTTGTCTGTCTGACTGTTGGATTGAAGTACTGATTGTTCAAACTAATTCCTACTGACTAACTCATCTGATCTGTTGACTGACTGATGGCTGAGTACTGGGCATATATGACTGAACTGTACTTAGTCTAAATAACTGGACTGAGAATATGGAGTTTTTATGAACATAAGAAAGGGACTAACTGAGTAACATGAGATAGCTGAGCATGAATTCATAAAATACTTGTATTGTCTGAGAATGCAAGTCCAGGCGTATAACATGATTCGAAAACATTCTGTAAGCTGAGGTACTGAAACACTAATAACATGTGTATTTGATAACTACATGCTATGGTCAAGAAAACCTAAAATTGGACTGTGATACTGATCTGATTTCTGAACTGAGGTTGAGGCTGACACTATATATAAGACTGTAGCAGAGACTGCAACTAAATCTGTAATTGAAACTCATACTGGGATTGAATGTTGGTTTCTGATAATTGAGGTTTAGACTGGTACTGAAGTACTAAATTCTGATGGCTAAGTAATTGATAACTGAAAGCCATGGTCCTATAGGACTATCTGAGTCCTTTACTAAATACCAATTACTGAACTGACGTTGTAACTGAAGCCTGAGGGATGAAACATCGATACCACAGATTCACCGAGGGTTATAAACTAAGAGCATACGTAATATTACCTGAGTTTGGCTGATCACTAAAAGTGGAACATGAGTTATGTGGGCTAAGCATACTGTAAAGCACGGCATGAATACATGAGTCGTGAGCTGCATGACCTGAGTCTGAAGGTTCTGTATTCATGGTACATGATCCGTACTATTGAGTAAACTGGAACTCCTTATACTAGGAACTGGAAACGCACATGATTCTATGGAAGGTGTGTAGATGTAAGTTGTGTTCATGGAACATGATTCGTACCACGGAGTAAACTGGGACTCCTTATACTGGGAACTGAAATCATACATTATTTTCACTAATGTACACAAATATGTGTGATTATCATGGAGCTGATAGGTAGGACATAAATAGATATCATAATACTTGATGGGTTTTGAAGATCTGCAATACTATTCTGAGATGGTCTGCATGATTATGTTCACTACGGGAATAGATGAGGATTTCATCTATAAAGACTATGACGAACATATCCAAGTACTGTTTGAACACATGGTTCATTAAGTCCATGAAATCTGCTGGGGCATTGGTAAGACAAAGGGAATGACTAAGAATTCAAAGTGATCGTACCAAGTTTGAAAAACTATCCTCGAAATATCACATTCTCTAACTCTGGGTTGATGATAGCCTGATCTGAGGTCTATCTTAGAGAAATAGTTGGCACCCTGAAGTTGGCCAAACAAGTCATTAATTCTGGGAAGTGGATACTTGTTTGTAACTGTGACTTTATTGAGATGATGGTAGTCTATACACATCCTGAGAGAGTCGTCTCTCTTTCATACGAATAGAACTTGTACACCCCATGGGGAAACACTGGCCTAATGAATCCCTTATCTAAGAGATCCTTCAATTGTTCTTTTAGTTCTCTGAGTTCTGCTGGTGCCATTCTCTATGGAAGAATAGATAAAGGTTGAGTATATAAAAGGAGATCAACGCCGAAGTCTATTTCTCTTTCGGGAGGAACTCCGAGAGAATCTTTGAGAAACACATCTGAATATTCATTCACTACTGAGACTGATTCAAGGCTGGGAGTTTCGAAACTAGAATCCTTAACTTGAACAAGATGATAGACACATTTCTAGATATCATTTTCCTAAAACGTAGGTAGAAAACAAGTTGACTTTTGAATGCTGAAATACTACCCTCCACTCTAGGACGGGTTCATTCAGAAACTGAAACTGAACAGTAGTCGACTAAGGTGTAGCAGGAATGAAGCCAATCTGTAACACCCCATATTCAAGTACGTGTATTGGCATATTCAAGTATGTGTATTGGTCTTATTTATATGGAATTAATTTTTTTATTTTATTTATACCAGAATTTGCCCGTCGATGGTTCCATACGAAGGTTATTGAATAAGATTTCCAACGATATAAAGATTTCTAAAAACGGATAGGTTTCGGATATAATCGAGCACGTTTGAAACTATAAAATAGTGGCCGAGATATTTGGGAATAGTAAATGTGCAGGAAAATTTCCTGCACACAAACTACTGAGGCCAGCTAAATTTTTGGGTCAACTTCAAACGATCATAACTCCCTTAATATAATGAAATGGGAGATTTGTGACCTATGAAAAGAAATATTGTTGAGTCTTCTTTCCAATGCAGTTGGTTTTATCCAAATCCAACACCTGAGTAAGGAGTTATACTCGTTTTACTTCAGCCTATCAAAACAGATTTTTAGGGTCAACTTCAAACGACCATAACTCCTTGTACAGGACGAACTGGGTGGCCTACTTTATATGAAATGAAATCCTTTTGAATTATCCTTCCAATGATACCAATTTTACCCAAATCCGATATCGGAGAAAAGAGTTATAGTCGATCTATTTTATCTTATCAAAACAGTCCACCAAAGGACAGATTTGACATTATTTAAATTTTAAAGGGATTTTGGTCATTTCCTATTATATTATGGATGGGAATATATGTATATATACATGTATATGAGTTCAAAAACTTATTTTCATCATCAATCATTGAGGAAGAACAAACCCTAACCAAATTTGACCTTTAAATTACTTTTGATTCAACCGTAGAAATTCCAAAGTAGTCCGATAACTGCGTTTGTCATCTCGAGAGCTTCGAACGGCACCTATTATTTATGCCAACAGAATTTCATAATCAAGAGGTGAATTTTAAGGTATGAATATTGTTTGCCTTTGTTCTTTTCCATATATATATATATGTGTGTGATAGAGATTATATGTATTGGTTGTTATTGAAAGGTGATGGAAATAGAGTTATGGACTATTTTGCATGGTTTGGCTGTATTGAATTATGGAAGGTGGATATGGTAATTGAGTTATGGATGGTGGATATGGTGATATACTATTGAATTGATGATTATTTATGTCTATGGCTCAATTTGGTTTAATGGATTGGTTGGAAAGATAATGAATCCAAACTTGATATTGGAGGATGTTGTATGAATATGCATGGCATGTGAATGTAATTAGAGTATAAGAGGATTAAAGTGACACCCTTTATGGTGTAATTAAGGCTTACTTCTTAACCACTAGTTTGGTGAATTCAAATAATTGAATTGTAACGTTTGGTTGCTAATACTAGATTGCTATATATGTTCATTGTAGATAAGTAATCCGAAAAGATGGGAAGTCCATTTGGGACTAGTATTGAAGGTTGACAGTCAGGTATGTAAAGCATAATCTATACCATATCCTTGGCATGAAAGTGAACAATTGTTCTGTTAAGAAAGTTTCCAAACTTATTCAATAACATGTAATCCATAATGGTTTTGTATGATGTCCTACGTTACCAATGAACTTGTTTCCACCCTACAAGATGTCAAGACATTCCAATACTTACTTGTTCTCCAAATCTTACATATTTATTGCACTAATGGATGTCAGAAGGTATCTGGTTACTCAAACAAGATTCATGTGCTATTAATGACTCCAAAACATTTCATTGATATACCAATAAGTTTCTACTTCATTGTTATGGCATTGATGACTCCAAAACACTTTATTGATGTGCCAATAAGTTCTTACTTCATTGTTATTGCATTGATGGTCTATTTATATGTCTCTTATTGATGTATCATTATTTCAAAGTATCAAAAATGCGGTGGCGACCGAAATAACAATCTCAAAGATTAATTGAACTAAGTGATAAAATTTTTCTCTTATTGGGTGGTATCCTAGGGGCATAAGCCTATCATGGGTCAATCCCTATTTATGTGTTTATGGGTGGTATCCCAGGGGCACAAGCCTATCATGGGTCGATCCCAGTTGATATGTACTGGAGGCATCTTAATGGTCACAGTACAGTACAGTAATGATTACAAAGATGATAAGAACAAAGGTAAAGTGATTGAATAAATACAATGTACAGGTTGTCACAAGTTCTAGTAAGTGTGGTCCACTCCTATTATGATTTATTCACTTATTTCTGATTTCTATTGAGCTCCTATATCATATGTGATTATCTACAGCTTTACATACTCAGTACATATTTGGTACTAACATCCCCACCGAGGGACCTGCATTTCATGCTGCAGGCACAGGTACCTCAGCTCATACACCGCACAAGTAAGAGCCAGGATATCCAGCTATTTTTGGTGAGCTCCAGTTTGCTTCGGGGTTTCCCGTGTCATATCTAGTCACTTTTGGTATTGTATAGAAGTTAGTTATATGGCGGGGTGTGTCCCGACCTTAGTTAAACTCTGTGCATTGTCTAGAGGATTTGTAGACCTAATGTACAGTCAAGGTGGTGTTTTGTTAATAGACGTGATGGCTCCAATGGCCAAGTATTGTATACACATATATATGTGTGCTCGAGCTTATACAGGTGATTATTTTCTTTTATATGCGATATGATATTGTCCAAATTTTGGGTTGTCATAGAGGTATGCATGCGAAGTATAAGGTTATAAGTTGGTTCTCCCGGGCCTCCTCGGTTACGGGTGCCAGTCCACCCCAATAGAATTTGAGGCGTGACACAATCTATGCCAAGAATGACATCAAAATTCATCATCTCTAATTCAACTAAGTAGGCTGAAGTGACTTTCTCAGTTACCATGATCGGACAGGTCCTGAATACCCATTGGGCTATGATGGTTTTACCCACTGGGGTAGAGACTGAAAAGGGCTCTGCTAGAATTTTGGGACTGGCTCTGAAATCAACTACTATATAGGGAGTAACAAAAGACAAAGAAGCTCCTGGATCTAGCAAGACGTAAACATGCAAGTGAAAGATCTGTAACGTACTAGTAACTACATCAGGAGAATTTTTCTGATCCTGTCGGGACTAGAGAACATAGTGTCTATTTGGGTGTGGCCCACTGGTAGCACTGGAGGTGGCACCCTGCTAATTTGGGCTATCAGACTGAGCTAAGAAATAGTTACGTTGACCCTGAAAACCTGACTAGGGACAATCTCTGACTCTGTGGCTTGGCTTGCCACATTCGAAACAGATATTATTTCCAGCTCTACAAATACCTCGATGGTTCTTACCACAAGTCTGACAAAGGCAATGGGTTTGGGCAGTGCTAAAACTACCCAACGATTTAGGGCCTGGCGCCCTATCCCTATTGTCGTCTCTAAATTTCGGCACTGGAGCACTGGCTGAAAAGGGGGTTGGGACAACAACCTGCTGATTGCTCTGAGCTACTACTAAGTAAGATAAAGTTAGGGAGTTGGTTCTACATTTATGAAAGGCAACCTCGGCCAGGGAATCTGCCTGAACGGGCGAAGGTACTAACTGATTTTCGATTCTCCTTTTGTTATCCCTTTTGGGAGATATATTCTATAAATAAAATGGAAAAATAGATTTAGACTGGGAGTCTACATTTGAGCTTATGCTCACTGAAATGACATGAATACTGAAAGAAGGAAAATTGTTCCTAAAACATCTCATAGCCTCTTGTCCATAAGTGTGGTGCACAACACACCCATGCACAAGACTCTACTAGATGTGGCTTTTCAGACTTCCTATGACACTGTTGAACCTGGCTCTGATACCAAGTTTGTAATGCCCTGAATCTAATACCCAGAATGCTACATGGTGCTCGTGACCCCGAAGGACCACAAGATAACCCATGACTAATATCTGTACCTGGACACTGCATAATATACTGTATAAATATAGAATAAAAGGCTAAAAGGCCATAAGGTTCAAATATCTGATAAAACATAACATCTGAAAATACGGTATATCAATACCAAAATAACTGAAATAACTATCTGAACATACTATAGTTTGAAAGCCTCTAACACTGTACTATCTGAATAAGGAGTTGATGGGACATGTCCCCAACTAACTCCAACTATAGAAATAAACTAAGTACTGTAGAAGTGAAGCAATCAAATGATAACATCCTCAAATGATGAGGACTCACTGCTGACTCTAATAGTTAAAACTGGAATATTATTGATGCTTTGGAGCTCGTACTTCTGAACCTATGGTATAAAACACCATAGCGCAAATACGTCAGTACGATCAAATGTACTGGTATTCTAGTGAGGTAGGCTGAATGTAAAGGGTTCATATGCATGAACAATACTAACTGGTTATATAACATGAATGTGAGAATACATGCTTGAATAAGTAACTGTAACCGAATTCGTGACAATACTGACTACTGATTCTGAATACTAATATAATTAGTTACTGATAACTAATGTAATTGATATTAAGTAACTGTATCTGATAGTATATATTTTGATGGAACTAGCTGAGTTTCTTACTGTATGGGTGACTGTATCTTACAGTCTAGATTCTGTAGAACTATCTAAGTTCTATTACTGAGACTGAAACTGAGATTGTAACTATAGGAAGTAGTCCTTTAACCGACATGACCCTAATAAAATATTATAGTTGAGTTAGGGTCCAATCTGTAACCCCAATTGGAAGGGTGTCAATACCGCGCCACTGGTAAGGACAAGCTATGAGTGACCCTCATCTAACAGGTACTCTAATAAGAATGGTAGGACCCTCATCTAATAGGTTAATCTACCTCATCTACCTTTTTTTTAGCTGGTTTGATGTCTCAACCTTCGTTGGCTACGTAGTTTTGGAGCGCAAGGATTGCTTCTAAGAATCACACCATCTACTAACACGTGAGGTTCCATCCTTGGGCTCACTCGGTGCTGAATCCTACTCCCATCTGAATAGACACTGAACTGAATATACTGGACTAAATTGGACTGAGTTCACTAAATTCCGTTGACTGACGGAATATTACTAAGATCTAATAACTGACTGAGATTACTAAGATTACTGAGATTATTAAGATTACTAAGATTACTGAGATTACTGAACTGATACTGAATTTACTAAGTTTTCCTAAGTCATGTAACTGACTGAATTCTACTGATCATGGCTTGACTGATATTATCATGAAACTGACACTGGCTCTAAGCACACAACTAAATTATCGGGTACAAGTACCCCCAGGACTTGATAGCATGAAACTAACAAGACATGACACTTCTTAAACACATGACCTTAATCAATAATTCATAATACAATCACTTGGGAGATTCATGAAGCACTTGGTTCTTATACTCTTGTACATGAATAGGAATGCATTCAAATATATCATGGTTACATAATTCTAGTCTCTTGGGCATTCCATCAAACAATTTCAACGCATCACAATAGCATGAGAGTCATTTTGAAACATAAGGACAAAGCATAGATTCATCATTTAGGCCCTATTGAGTCAATAAGCATAAATCTTACTCTCTTAGGCATTTTATCAAACATCTAGTATGCATAACTTAGGGCTTAAGCGTGAACATCAACTTAATACATCAAGTTCCTTCATTCAACTCAATTTCATCGATTTTAATCCATACATTAACAAATTTCATGAAAACATATTAAAGCTTCCAACTTGGAAGTCGAACAACAACATAAACATGATTATAATTAATACACAACATGGGTTTCACAAATTTATGATTTTAAAATAGGATTTTTGAGCTTTATGGGTGAAAGGAACCCATGAATCAACACTAAACATACCTGGGTAGATGATTTTTTAAATATTGGCGGAGAAAAGCTTGAACTCTTGACTTGGAATTAATCACCTAGGGTTTCTTATTCTTGGGGATTGATCTTTGGGAGAAACCCTAATTTGGTGTTGTGGATGAATAATAAAGTTATGAGCTTTAGTCTGGTATAATTAGGGGTTAAAACAGATGGAAAAAAACCCAACTACCCCTTTAAAAATAGCTTAAAATTACTGATCAGAAGTGGAGATGGTCCGTCGCTGGCTCGACGGTCTGTCGGTCCATCCCATCGTACTTGGCCAGAACTTGAACTTTCTGCCTCGTCTGTGATGGTTTGGGTGATGATCTATCGCTAGCTCGACGGTCCGTCGATCTTGATCGTTGCACTTGGCCAGAAGACAAGTTCACTGCCTTAGTCACGATGGCGTAGGCGAGGGTCCATCGGCCGACCTTCGCTTCTGGGCAGTTCCGACAGTTCTCTGTAAAACGTCCATAACTTTTTTCTCCGATACCGGATTTAGACGAAATTGATATCGTTGAAAAGATAATTCAATTTCCCATGTGATTAAAAGTCAAAATTAGAGAAATTATATCTGATTTAAACATTAATCATTTAGGAAGCTATCACTAACTCTTTTGGAGACTAGATTTGACTTAAAGAAAGTTTGGGATATTATAAGATTCAAGTGCTGCCAGTAGAAAGGAACAAATTGACGAACCTGTTTCACAGGACAGAACTTTACAGTTCATTTGTCAGTTTAATTGTATTGTTCTTATTGAGTTGTAATTTATTGCTTTCCTAGATTGATTGTTTAGGAACAATACTGACCTGAGTTAACTTCAAGTTTGGGATAACTTGAAGTGGGTTCAACCGTCAAGGGTGATTGTTGAGTTATAGGAATTAGAGTTTATGATTCCTAGTTGTTGAGTTATAGGAATTAGAGTTTATGATTCCTAGTTATTGAGGTATAGGAATTAGAGTTTATAATTCCTAGTTGTTGGTTACAAGAGTTTTGTAATCAATCGTTGTTGAGGCTCAGAGTTATTTAGTAAGTTTGTGGTTAAATCCTGTGGAGGTATAGGTCATGGTTTTTTACAACTTTTTGAGTCGGGTGTTTTCCAAGTAAAAATCATTGTGTTCTTTACTTCCTGTTTTACTTCTTCCTTGGAACAGGTCAGGAAACCCATTTGTCCATAAGCAACTCTTACGTTAAAGTCACTGGTCAATAGGGCACGAACTCTATAAGTGGTTTTAGAGCGGGTTATCTTGTGAAGGCTAACACCTCAAGATAAGATCAAAGATAAATTCTACATCACCTACTGGCTACTGCGAAGGACAAGACATCAATAGGCCTCCATTGTTCAATGGACAGTACTACTCAGGATGGAAAGAAAGGATGAAAGATTTTTTTCAGGCTGTTGACTACGAACTCTGGAATAGAATTATTGATGGACCTCAATACCCCATGAAAAAGGATGCTGAAAACAAGGATGTATTAAAAGACAAAAGTGAGTATGATAAGGCCGACTTTAAGATGCTTGGAAAGAATACAAAAGCTAAGTATATTCTTATTTGTGAACTTGGACCAGATGAATATAACAGTATCTCAGGTTGCACCACTACAAAACAAATTTGGGAGACTCTTATGAATGCATATGATAAGAACATAGATACCTTAGAGAAAAATAAAGGAACTAAGGATAAGTCAATAGCACTAAAAGAGTCTGACAGCATAGAATCAGATCTAGATACTAGAAAGCTTACCAAAAATTTCAAAAGGTATTTTAAGAAAAGAAAGTGCCAGAACAATATAGGAACGAGTAGTAGGTGTTATTCTAACTATAAGTCTCAAGCTGGTTATTTCAAGTATAAAATATAGATCATATGATCAGGGATTGTCCATTGTGGGAAATTGAGCGAAAAATGTAAGAGCTGAAAAAGAGTTGAAGCTAAAAGAGAAATCTTGCTCCAAAAGAAAGGAATCATTTGCTACGATGGCAGCACGGTGATCAAGCTCAGAAGAATCTGATTATGATGGAGTTTATGAAAGTGCACTTATGGCTATAGGTGACTCAAATGGAAGAAAAGGAAATTAAATCTGAGGTAAGTCTACTTGATCTTAAACATAAATTGCAGCTTTGTTCTAAGAAAAGAATAATTCTCTTTATGAATGCATTGATTGATGATTTTCACGAGCTCACATCTAAAATGGATCAGTTATTCAATGCTTTTGCAAGTCTAAAGTTTGATTGATCTTGAGACTTGCAAGAATGTCACTGATACAAAAAAAACTGCACCTTAAAGGAATAGGTCAATCAACTTGGTTCATCAAACCTAGATCTAAAATCTAAAATCTTAAAGTTGTCAATTACTGGGGAAAAAAAAAAAGGAGCCATGAGTGAAAATCATCAAAGAATTGAGTCTGAACTTAAACAATGAAAAGATGAATTATTTTTTCAAAGATAAAAGGTTAGAAATCTAACTCAAGAAAACTCTAGGATAAAACTTGATCTTGAAAGAGCTAACCGATAGATCAAGTCATCTAGAATTGTTAATCATCTAAGTAGTAGGACTCAAAATGAAAGGGTTGGCATAGGTTTTCACAAAGAAACTATTTCCTATAAAGATTTATGTTATATTTATAGAAAACTAGGACACCCAACCACTGAATGTCCTGTTGCTGCCAAAAGCAGATCCAGCAGTCTAAATCTGACAAATAAACTATCTCAGATCAAGAAAAGGATAACTAAACCTCATCAGAGAAACAGGTCACGTAACATATTGCCTGCATGGGCTAGAATAAATCTGATTCATTCATTTACTCATAAGAAAGGACCCAAGCTTATCTGGGTGCCTAAAGCTGACCCCTAATTTGTTTTGCAGGTGAGAGTAAAAGGAGGCAAGAAAAATTTGTACATGAATAAAGCTTGCTCAAGGCATAAGACTAAAAAAAAATAAAGTTTCTTTCACTTACCACATTTAAAGGGGGAATGGTTCATTTGAAAGATGGTCAGATTTGTAGTGCTCGTGTAAGGGTGAAGTAAGGAAGATTTAAAATAAAAAAAGGATGATAGTGAAACTGATGAGCATGTACAGGAACATGTTGTACCACTTGGTTCAACTGTTGTACAGACTGAGGGCATATTGACAGAGGAACAACAAATCAAGAAATTAATGCATCATAACACTATCACAAGCTGATGAAAATTTTGTTGGTAATTCATAAGAATTGGTGTTGTCATAAGAATCTTGAGATATCTCATGGGAATCAATGGCTTAAGACTATGGTATTCAAATGAAAGTAATTTCACTCTTGAGGGCAATAAAAATGTTAACTATGTGGGTTACTTAAATGACTGGAGAAGCACCAAAGGCACTAAGTAGAGAGCATTTTAAAAGAAATAGGTTAGATTTGGCATGATTAAAATCTCATGAACTCTCCTCAATAATTGACTAGAATAACTATTTTTCTTTTAAATCTTATTAGCTAAAATATTATTCGATTCAATCTTGCACATTTAGTTGTGTGTCCCAATTCCAGATTTTTGACTCTTCTAACCTAATTTTTTATTAGATTGTGCAAGAAATAGGTACAAGAAAGAAATTGTGACCACAAAGTTCTTCTTATCAGGTATGCTCTATACTGACATAAGCATAGGCTTTCTAAGTTAAAGTTGAGCACACATGTTCCATTCCTTACACTTCATCCTTCCCTTGTCCTATGATGTTAATGAATTGGTTGACCAAATTTTCTTTGACTCTCTTAAAATAATTGTACACAAATGACTTAATCTTACACCAGAAATTCCTTCTTCTCTCTCAACCAAAATATCATTTTTGTACCATGGATTTGTCAAGCTTGATCATCAATCGCATGCAGCATACATTTCTGAAGAATGAAAAGGGACATGCTCTCTCTTTTAGTTCCTAATTGGCTCAGATCTTTTAGGATTTTTCAGTCCAAGTTTAGGTTTGACTTTTCAAACAACAATGGATATTTTTAAACAAGATGAATTATACTGCTCTACCTGGTTCAATAAGGAGGGCTAAAACTCATTGCAAAAAAAAAGATAAGAAAAATAATTTAGCTGAGATAAATTCTGAACTAAAAGCTGCATCTGACAGTCATGAAGTGGAATAAGTGGTCCTTCAAGCTAGGATCATGACTTTGAAGCTTGACCTTGATTGAGAAAGGGATGAAAATATTGAAGTTGTTCGTCAATTGACACAGTTGATAACACCTGTTCCACCTTTCTTATCAGCTCCTCACTATTCGTATCCTTAGTCATGTCCCACTTTTATACCATATTTTTTATTAATGCTCAGTTGTTTTGCTTTATTCAGTACTAGCGGTTAAATGTGGAACATACTCTGGTAGCTAAATGGAATGGTTATCTTTGCTAAATTGACTCATATTTTTGCTCTCTTTAATACATTACTATGTTGGCTAAAGTCTTTGTCTGATTATTTTGGTGATAGCCCCAGTGGCCATAAATAGCATAACAAATCACTTTGGCTAGTATATTATAACATTGAAATGGTTTCGATGATGCCAAAATGGGAAGATAAGAGGGTTGTACAATGTTTATAACCCATTGACTAACTTGTTTCATTCTAGTATTATATACTTTAGTGCCTACAGGTGAAGATATTTGAATGCACAAAGACAAGAGGTTTGTCATCATTAAAAAGGGGGAATTTGTTGGAACCTTGAAGTTTTGATGAATGACAATATGAATGAAACAAGTTTATATACGTGTTCCACTGATCCGACAAGTTCAAGAGTGCAGTCTACAGTATAAATAATTAAAAACTAGAATGAGTTAATTCAGTGCAACTAGAAACTTTAACTTACTAATCATGTGGGGAATAGAACAAGTTGAATTTGATTCAAACACTTGATGATAAGGGAAAGCAAGTTGAGTTAAAAAAGGATTCTTATGTAAAGAAGGAGTTTCACTTTTGAGCATATCCTTAGGAGTCCTATGTGTAGAAGGATAAAGATTCTGAAAATTGAAGAAGTCTATGCAAAATGTACTATTTGAAGGACTCTTTGGAGAGTTGGAGTTTGACTACAACACTAAGGAGATAAGAGTTGGAATTGAAGAAGGAGTCTCACTTGAAGTAGAACTCTATGCAATGAGAGTTACGATTAAAGGGAGAGTTTGAAATAAAGAACGACTCTTTGAAGAGTTGTACTTAAATAGAAGATGCATCAGTCAGAATAAACTGTGCACTTGTAGAGAAAGAAAAGGCTAAGCACGAGTAAATTGAGGAAGTTCATAATTGAGATAATTATGACTGAAGATTTGAGTGTTGCCAGTACAATGGAACAGATTGACGAACTTGTTTCATAGGAAATAACTTCATAGCTCATGAGTCAGTTTAAATGTATTGTTCTTATTGAGTTGTAATTTATTGCTTTCCTAGATTGATTGTTTAGGAACAATACTGAGCTGAGTTAACTTCAAGTTTGGGATAACTCGAAGTGGGTTCAACAGTCAAGGGTGATTGTTGAGTTATAGGAATTAGAGTTTATGATTCCTAGTTGTTGAGTTATAGGAATTAGAGTTTATGAATCCTAGTTATTGAGGTATAGGAATTAGAGTTCATAATTCCTAGTTGTTGGTTATAAGAGTTTTGTAATCAATCGTTGTTGAGGCTCAGAGTTATTTAGTGAGTTTGGGGTTAAATCCTGTAGAGGTACAGATTGTGATTTTTTACACCTTTTTTAGCCGGATGTTTTCCAAGTAAAAATCATTGTGTTCTGTTTTACTGCTTCCTTGGAACACGTCAGGCAATCCGTTCCATCCATAGGCAACTCTTACGTTAAAGTCATTGGTCAATAGGGCACGTACTCTAACAAGTATCTATTTGCTTTTTCATTTGGTGTCTCATACTCGTGCTGAAAACTTGATTAATTTGAATTTACATCACGTAAGATTCAAGTGAAAGATATTTCCTAATAAGATTTTCTTTATACTGATGGCTCGAAACATGTAAATGAATTTTTTTTCTTGTATATAATAATATGAGTTAAATCCTTCATTTTAGATGTTTGCATTGAATAGGCGGACCCACGTGGCATCGTCAGGGTGCACGTGCACCTGTTATCTTCTTAAAAAATTATATATATAGATATTGATGTAGGTATAGATATGATATATAACGTTAATATAATAAATAGTGCACCCTCAATGACAAAACCCATCTGGGTGCATTAGTTCGGAAGTCATATTTGAGCATCCTTCAGAACCCGACACCATGTGTTCGATTCCCGCCGGAGAGGTATTTTTTAGCCTTTATAATTCTGTACTATATTTGCCTTTACATTAAACTATTTCATCTCATCTGGCCCCACCTTAATTTAAAATGAATTTTAATACCAATTCCCCAATCCCAAGCTGCTAAAACAAATTTCAACTCACAATTCCCCAAGCTGCCAAGCCCAAACTGTATTGGCATATTCCTAAAATATTTTTTCCAAACTCAAAGTTCCTCCAAACAATTTTTTCTTTCTTCCAAGTTCCATCCCTACAATTTAACCTTTTCTTTTCGCAATTTTGTGGCTATTGACGACAACGTACGATAAGTTCTTTACTATTAATTACTTTTTTCCTTACTCATGAATCGTCTATTTTGTTTCTTCATCATTAAATAAAAACTAGATGTTCATGGATATTAACATGTTTTTAGTTAAAATGGCAATAGATAAAGTAAGTTTTTTTTTTGACCTCTAATCTTAAAGTATTATAACATTTTTTTCAAAATTCTAATTGCAATCTATGGAAGGAGGAGTATGATTCCTCTATTAGCAATGTTATATTTATTTATATTTTTGATGAAAATTTTATTTTGTAGGAATTCGTTATTGATTCTTGTGAATTGAAGTTGGTAGATATTATTCTTTTCAATCAAGTTCTAGTTTTAAAGACATTTCTCTCCGTCTTATAAAGAGTTTGATGTGAATTCACTTAAATTAGATTCTGGAGAAAGAAAATTCGATCAATTCATGAATATGACTCTACGATACGAGATCAAGTGAGAAGACACTATATTCAACAAGGGCCTTGTCAATCGGTTCTAGATTTTAAGTGATTGTTTAGTTTGTTACATTGAGAAGAATATATTTGTAAATATAAGAAATGATGCAATCATTGACCGTTTTCAAAATATGAAAATGTGTCGATGTCTAATATGAAAGGATGGTCTACTTTTGTTAGATTAGCACTAAATTAATGATATTTGATCATTTTGAAATTTATACTTTGCTAATAATTTTTTGCAATTTTTAAATTTAAAAGAGTTGTATGTTAAATTATAAAGTTGATAATTGTTAGTTTTTTTAAAAAAAGATGGGCAACAAAAAAAGGTTAAAATGACTCTCTTTGATTGAAATGACTTTCAAACTTTCAATAAATTTTCAATAGCTTTCAACGATTTTTATTAAGCATTGAGGAGCTTTAAACAGCCTACATGAAACACATAATCTGCATAATTTGAAATTTAAAATAACCTAAAATGTCTCAATAACTAAACAAACTAACAAATATTTAAAATTTAAATTTATTCTAAAACTAATAAACTTATTATACTAAAAAATTACTGCAGTAACTAAAGTAAACTTCAATAATAATTAACTTGACTATATTAAAAATAATAGTACACCCACTATTTTCAAATCCTGAATTCGCCTCTATTGCATTGCAGTGGAGTAATTGTTGTTTATGTTAACTTCGGTGCATTATCTCATGGTCCTCGACCGGACAATGACAGTACTGGGTGGTGTCAGAGTGGGGAGGTCAGCCCAGCAGCTTTGAACGAAAACTTATTTAAAAGACAGGTGACATAGAAGAGAGAGCAGTGGTACACTCTGTCTATTCAAGGTATTCAGATCTAGAATAGTAAATGAGTGTGTGAATATATCTGTGTGAGAGAGAAATAATACTGGCACTCTTTGTTTTTCGTGAATTTCTAACAGGTGAAATTCTAGGTGAGCTAAGAGTGCATGCTAATTTTATTTTAAGTTCAATTTACTTGCAGTTCGATTATTAGATGATAATGGAAATAAACTAAATATAAGGTCAGCAAAAACAAAGTGAAAAAGACAAATCTAAGTGAGTCCGAAGTGAATATGAGCGTTCTCGAGATCAACTCTCAACTTCCCGAGCAACTAGCAACACAAATCGACAATGAAGCGAGAAAACTGTAAAGAATTAAAAGGCTCAGAGACCAAGAAAGTTATTGTAGTTAGTCCCCGTTTTGTTTTAGTTAGTCTTCTTTTTAAAAATTTTGGTTTTAATTTAGTTGTTCCTTTGATGAAATCAAAAGTATTTTATTATGTTTTTTTTTAATACTGTTCTTAACATTAAATGACTAAACAAAGTGTATTTACTCAAATTTATATTTTCAAGACACAATTAATAAGGCTAATTTGGTAAAATAAATCTCTAATTAATATTTTTTTAATGAGTGTGCCAAGTCAATAGGGGTCAATTAATATAAAACGGAGAGAGTAAAAGACTTGGAGTCAGGAGCGAGGAAAGACATTTATTTATGGGTAACTTACATAAATCCTTGAATCTTTAAGTGATATTACATAAAATTCCAACTATTTTGTTAATTACATTTCATCCCGATTTTTTGAAATAGTGATATATATGTTATATGGTGGTACATATTAAAAAAGTGATACATTTGAAACTAACAAGATATTTATTTAAGGAAATAATAGATTCTCTTTTATTCATTGTATTCTTTTATTTAAGGAAAGATATCTAATTTTTCTCTTTTTTTTTTAGATTTAATTTAGGTGTTTTAATTATGTTTCTCTTTTCGTCTTTAATTATGAAAGATATATTTTTTTTGGGTCTTTTTTGTCTTTAATTTTAGTCTGTTTTTTTTAGATTTAATTTTAATTATGTTTCAATTCTGCTTTTAGTCTTTTTTTAAAAAAAAATATTATTACTTTTGTTTCCTACACTGACTACACCATTACCTTTCATTAATAATTGAAATAAATAATTATATCTACCATATGAATCACTATAATACCATATATATCACTCATTAGTATCATATGAATCACTCAATGATTGAAATAAATAATTGTATCTACCATATATATATCAATCACCCAATAATTGAAATAAATAATTGTATCTACCATATGAATCACCATAATACAATATATATCACCTATTAATATCATATGTATCATCCGTTAAAATCATACAAAATATATCTATCGTATGAATCACCATATTACCCATATAATGATATCATATTTATCATTCATATGAATCACCATTAAGAAAATAAACATATATGAATAACTAAATAAATTTATATATGTATCAATAGATTTTTTTAAAAAAAAAAATGAGAGATTTTAGGAGAGGAAAAAAAAGTTGCATGAGAAAAAATCAGGAAGGAAGATGATTTAAGTATTAATGGAAGAGAAAAAAATAGAAAGCTAGATGATTTAATTGTTGATAATTAGAGAGATATTTTAGGGAAGGAAATCTTAAACGAGTTAATGGTGGAGTAAAAATAGGATGTGGGTTTTCTTGATATGTATCAAGAGTAAAGTTGAAAATGAAATTTTATGTAAATTTTTAAAAAGTAAGGGATATTAGGTAATATAGTCTTTTAAGTATGAGATTTGTGTAATTTATCATTTATTTATAGGTTACAACATCAAGCCTTGATAAATGAGAATCACTACTAAGAAAAGGGGGGAAAATCGACCACAAAAACTGACCACAAGTGGTCGATTTTTTCCATTTTTCAACCACAAAATCGATCAAAATTTTTGATCAAAAAAGTAGCGGTAGCTTTTTAAAAACTGACCACGTGTGGTCGGTTTTTTAAAAAATATATATTCATTTTTAAAATTCATTATTATTCTAATTAAATTGAAAAAAAAAATAGGAAAAAAAAACGATCACACGTGGTTGATTTTTTATTTAATTAATTTAATAATATAAAAAACTGACCACGTGTAGTTGGTTTTTTATTAAATTAATTTATTAATTTTATAAAAAATTGACCACATGTAGTCGATTTTTTATTAAATTAATTTATTAATTTTATAAAAACCCGACCACTTGTAGTCGAATTTTTATTAAATTCATTTATTAATTTTTTTAAAAAATGATCACGTGTAATCGATTTTTTATTAAATTAATTTATTAATTTTATAAAAAATCGACCACATGTGATCGGTTTTTGGTTAAATTAATAAATTAATTTCATAAAAATTGACCACTTGTGGTTGGTTTTCTGCAAAAAATAATATAGAAAAAACGGACCATATGTGGTCGGTTTTTCTGGAAATTTTAAAAATAAAATAAAAATGAAAACTCAAATACTGCATGCAACCACAACAATAATATACAACAGTAACCTTCTAAACACTAATTCACTATTAAAGTCACCAACACTTAAGCATTTTCAACTAATAAAGTCACCAACAACATCTCCTTCTAAACACTAATTCACTTTTAAAGTCACCAAAACTTAAGTTTTTCCAACTAACAAAGGCACCAACGAAACTAACTTCTAAACACTAATTCACTTTTAAAGTCACCAAAATTTAAGCATTTTCAACTAATAAAGAGTCATCAACAACATCACATTTTAAACACTAATTCACTATTAAAGTCACCAAAACTTAAGCATTTTCAACTAATTAAATTTAAACATTTTCAGCATTTTCAGCTTTACAAATTAAATCTAAACAGAAGACACCACCTTACAATTCACATATTTAAAGATCTTTTTCTCACCTATTAGTAACATCATAACGAGAAACATAACCATAGTCAAATTGCATTCCTCCAACCATACAGAGACTATTTTCAACACTTTTTCCCTCTTTTAGTGTCACAAAACCTTTCATTCCAGCTTTGCTCATAGCTTCAACAATCACACTCCCTGCTTCATAGTTGTTTCTAGCACTTACTGTAGTCATATCTAGTAGTTCATTATTTTTCACCCGTAACGTTCAACTGAAGTATCGATAGAAAGAGATGGGTGCAAGTATAATTTCTAATATTAGTCAAGTGGAAAGCATGATTTGAGAAGACATTGCAAGATACCGAAGAACTTGATGTTCTCCAAAAAAAAATAAAAAAAAAACAACTTTAAAGTAAAACACACAAAGAGAAAAACATAGAGCTAAATTTTTGAAACTTACCGGAGCTAGGGGCGGCGGGAAACGACGGTAGACGGAGATAGAATTGAAGTGTGACTTTGATTTGGAGATTTTGTGAGATTGTTTCGTGTTTTCGAACTGGTCGGGTTTTTTTTGATCTAGGGATTTAACAAATTAACGTGGGTCGGATCAGGTTGGGCTTTTAATTAGTCAAAATATATTTTTTAATATTTTATGAAAACCAACCACTTGTGGTCGGTTTTCAAAATTTCCAAAAAAGCTACCACAAGTGGTCGGTTTTCATAAAATATTAAAAAAAAAATATTCTAATTAGTTAAAATATAATTTTTTTAAATTAGTTTTAAAAAATATTAATCAATTAATTAATTAAGTTAATTAAAATTTTATAAAAATGATCAAAAAGAAAATTAAATATTTATGTCATGCCTACTTCAACCGTGATTTTACTATATTATCCCTAATTAATTACTATAAATCATTTACGTATTAAAAACTTAAAAATATTTAATAAAAAAATTGAAATAGACATTTATACATGACAGCTTCATCTGCTTAAACTGTAATTTTACTATATCATTCATGAATAATTATTATATAAGTCATTTAAGTATCAAAAAGTTAATAATATTTAATAAAAAAATAAAATAGACATAAAATAATAAATTATTTTTTCATGTTTTTTATAAGTCATTTAATTATTAAAAATTAATAATATTTAATAAAAATACTAAACTAGGCATGAAATGATAAATTCTTTTTTGATGTTTTCAATTAACTTGAAGTCTTATATGGGATCACTTTAAAAAAAAAAATTCACAACTATTTATTAAGATAATTTTACTATGTCACTTATAATTAGTAGAATAAAAAAATATTATAAATTACAATAATTAAAAACTTAAATTATTTTTAAAATATAATTGATTATCAATGGCACAAAAGTTTGAATAACTTAAAATATTGTTATACAAATTTCATCAATCTAAATATAATAATATATGTCTAACTTAGAATTTATCAACCAAATGAGCAAAGGTTTTAATTCAATGATAGAATTATACATGACGTAGAATTTTTAATGATCAATATTGGGTAGTGCGTAGCACGACCTAAGCTCACAAGTATATATATATATATATATATATATATATATATATATATATATATACACACACACACACACCTCGCTCGTAAAACAACGTGTTAATCAAATAAATTATCGATTATTTCTGTTACGTTATATATATACACACACCCCTCGCTCGTAAAACAACGTGTTAATCAAATAAATTATCGATTATTTCTGTTACGTTAATTTGCGTGTGTCTACATTGTATTGACACAAAATAGTATATCTATTTCATCACTACTCGAGATATACGTATATATAAATATATTCAATTGGCTATCAACATTCAAAGACGTACTATATACATCACATACCCGATTTTACCACCCCATAATAATATACAACGTATTTCACAAAAACTTAATTGAATTATCGGTTGGTTTATCTTATATCATTAATATACCTTCACTATATAATACGTATATACTATATATATATACATGTACATACACACACATATACACACTATCGACTATATCAAGTTCAAAATACGTACTATGTACATCACATGTATACAAGTATATTATCCAATAATATAATGCGATGTGTTTCTTATACATACTTAGATTAGTGATCGATTAATTATATTTGATTAGCTTAATATATTAGGTTTTGATTATATATATAATTAGATGTTACTAAAAATTATTTAATCTTCAATTTTTTTATATAAAAAACCGACCATTAGTGGTCGGTTTTTATAAGTATTAAAAAAAACAAAAACTACCAGTTGTGGTTGATTTTTTAAAAATAAATTAAAAAAGAATTTTAAAAACCTACCACAAGTGGTCGGTTTTTGTAAATATTTTTTAATTATATTTTTTTTTAACAAAAACTGACCACTCCACTAGTGGTCGGTTATTTTATTTTTTTAAAAAAATTTCATTTGTTAAATAAATAATAATTATTATTAAAATTATTGTAATAATTATTTTGATTTTTTAAAATGAAAAAGCTACCACTTGTGGTCGCTTTTAAAAAAAAAATTGAAAAAAATAAAATCCAATCATCAGTGGTCTATTTTTTCCGACCACAACTTGTGATCGATTTTGCCATTTTTTTAGTAGTGAATATGACACTAGAGCCCAAATGCGTCTTATTCTGTTAGTTGGGTTGCCAACTGATATTCATGTTATGCTCTGCCCCGTATAGATCCGTTGACGTACCTGAGCAACTTAACAAATTTCTCTGTTGTTTGTCCCTGGTGGTACGTCACCAAAGGTGACGATCCACGGCGTTCTATCTAGTCGGGAGAGGCTTCTTGTAGCTTTTGCATTCCTTGTTGTGACGGATCCTCATGTCGGCCCCTTTATTGGTGCCACGTGTTCGTAGGCCGATTTTAAGGAAAAAAAATAGATACATTTGTAATTTTGCTTTAAAGATCACTTTCAATTTTATTTATTTATTTTTGGGGGCTGAAATAAGAGTAGATATGTGTGTGAATTTGAGTGGTATTGTTATGACCACAGATTGATTGAGCTGCCATAAATGAGTGTCCACTATCCACCACAAGTAACAGTATTATTATGTATGTAACAAACAAGAAAATGGAAAAAACTTTCTTCTCTTCACTTGCTTTGCATAAGGGCGGATTCACTTGGTCCATACCGGATGCTTGAGCACTCATTGACCCGGTAAAATTTTTATATATTTATATAAAAAATACAGTAAAATCGGTTATAATGTATTGAAGCACTCATAGATAAAAATAGTTGTTGGGTGCTTTAGCTTTGAACTTAGCACCTTGATGCTTGAAGTGGTGTGGGTTCGATTTCTGGTAGCAATATACTTTTTTTTTAAAAGTAAGTGAGCACCTATAACCTTCAAATTCTAGATCCGCCCCTGATTTTACCACATTAAAACCAGTGTTTGTTGTTCGAAATTCATATTAACGTCCGAATAATTTAAATTCATGTGTCGTGTAAAATACGTTTGGAAGAAACACTTTTTATTTAAAAGTTCATAATTCAGTGCTAGAAAAAATAAGAAAGAAACGACGTCATTCACAACACCACATTTGCTGGTGTGTCATGGAGTTATTGAGAGGATCGAATGTACATTGTTGAAGAAGTTTGCACACCAACCAAAACTACCCTTGTGAGTTGAAACCCTCCCCCTTTTTTCCTTAACAAATGTTAAGTTTCCAGGGAGTGCTACTTTGAATGTTCGACACATCTTATTTCAGAATATGAGAATTAAAATAATTGATTTTCATTATGAATTGGATATATGGATTTGAGTTTTATAGGAAATAGGTTTTTTTCAACTTTAAGGTATGATTACGATTTACTTGTATTCTATTCTTTTCAAATTTTATTTTGTGGAATTATATTAATATGTTCTTGTTGTTGCTGGGATATCGGATTTTTAAAAAATAAAAGTTACATATTTAAAAGAATCAATATATATAATATATATCTATAATATATTAAAAGTGTGAAGCTCCTTAAAAAAGTGATTTAAATTTTTTTTTCTTCATTAAAATAATCTGCAATAGACAAAATGGTCTTTTCACCTTTTTTTTTAATTGATCATAAAATATAAAAATATTTAACAATTAATTTTAAGAGTCCTTTTCCTCTTTTAATTCTAACTAATAAACTTTCCTTAATATGCAAATCACTTAAAAAAGGAAAATATTAAAGGAAATAGCATGTATGAAATTGCATAGATATATTTTATCTCTATGTTAAAGGGCTCTAATGTATTCTTTTTAATTTAGGTAAAAAAGTTGCACTTAATTTGATTTATGTTTTTTTAGTTTTGGTTATTAATCTAGGTAAGAAATCATAATATTTAATACTTCTAAATTAATTAAAATTTTACTTTATATAATAAAAGAATTTCTTTAACTCTATTTAAGTAAATGGATCAAATTAAAATTTACAAAAAAAAGGTGTACTTCTTTTACTTCTACTTTTTTCTTCTTATATTTTGATTTTGATGATTCAAGTCATATTCTTGCATCATCATTTTTTTTGTCTTTTTTAATTTCTTTTAGTTAATATCTTTATATATTATATATTAATTATATATAATCAATAATTGACAACGAATTCTCCTTTTTTGATAATTTTCTTTTTCAATTTAGAATTTTGAATCAAAAAATTGGACAAAATAAGCATGTTGATACCGAATGAAGTAGCCATAAAAGATTTATCTCTTTCTCTTTCTTTTTTAATTGTTACTTAATTTTGATTAGCTTTGATTATGTTAATTTACTATATTTTGGCATATTATTTGTTAGTATTATAGTTGAATTTGTAATTATACTTATTTGTTAAAGTCGAAATATAAGATTATATTTTGATATTTTGAGATGTTTTATGCGCTTAGCTAGATATCTTTTCCTAGGTTGTTATGAATGCGTGGTGGAAATCGAAGTTACAGAGAATCGAGTACATGTTCAAGAGTTCGGGAGTTTTAATTATTTTCTTTGTTTTTGAATTAAAAAGATTTGAGAGTTTTGAATTTAATTGATTAATATTTTTGTTTTGTTTTGTACTTTTGGATGATCATATACCATTATCAAACATGTTGATTTGTTGCTTACCCCCCCCAGACCCCACAAAGTGGGAATACACTGGGTTTGTTGTTGTTGTTGTTGTTGTTGTTGATTTGTTGCTTCACTATAAAATGATGAGATTTGAATTGTCCTAATTGAAGGTGTTCTCATAGATGATATGTTCGATGGATTCTTTTGTGACATTTGTACTTTAATAAACGAAAAAAAAGTAAATATTTTACAGTTAATTCTTAATTTTGTTTGTCAATGTTTCTTCTTTTTTCTTTTAAGTCTTGAGAAGATTAGTTATGTCATGTAATTGTCCAATTTA